>NC_088345.1:21232500-21532500 GCF_036884655.1 Musa acuminata AAA Group
GATTATCATTAGATTTAAATCTAACATTTTATTGTTTTATCATAAAATATGTAATTTTCTTGATCATTACTAGAAGGATAAGCATGATTCCTAATTTTTTATATTTTCATTGCATTATTAAACATGTAATTTTTAAGAAAAATTTATATAATTTTCTTAAACTAAATTAAAAACAACTCATGAAAAATATCAAGTAATTTTAAAGTAAACTAAAGAAGTTTTGTTTGAGTTGTTTATCTCATTGACGAGATTCACTAAAGCAAGGTTCGCCACTTTGTCTTCATCGGTTTACTCCTCTTCTTCGGATGCACTCGTTTCGTCCCAATTTGTGTTCTTTTTAAGTTTATTTTTATTTTTTGATTGTTATTTCTTAAACCTTTTAAATTTCATCAGGAGTTCAAGTTTACCATCACTCGAGCTTATGCTCGAGTGGTCTTCAATTGTTCTATGTCCCAAATCCTTTCTGTTCTTTGGAAGGTGATTCTCAAGTTCTTACATACATTGCACATCATTTCATATGTGATCAATGAACCAAAAAGTTCTTCAAGTAAAAAATTATTAAGGTCTTTTGCCTCTTGTATTATAGTTACTTTCGGATTCCAACTCTTATTAAGAGAATGTAAAATTTTGTTTATAAGTTTAAAATCCGAAAAACTTTTACCTAGTGCTTTTAAACCATTGACGACATCCGTAAAATGGGTATACATGTCAACAATGGGAGGGGAGAAATGTAATCAAATCAAATATTTGAGATTGAGATTTAAATTTTGTTTTCCTTACTTGCCATCATAATTTAGGAAATCTTAATCTACTTCCTTGTTTGTTGATATGAATTAAGGAAATAACTATTAAGTATTCCAAATATGATGATATCATATTTGTTACTATATTAAATGGAAATAATTTATATTAAATAAATACGAAAATTAAATTTTATTTCCCTTAATAGAGGCTCACCACCTCCTATTTAAAGGGGAGGGATTTCTCTCTTTCGTTCCTTACCTAGTCGAGCCTGACAACGGGAGGAACGAGGAGTTACACCCTGTTGACAAGAGAACGAGGAGTTACACCCTATTGACAAGAGGTAGGTTTCCCTACATTTCTTAAAAGTTTTAGCTTTTATTTTGATTCTTTAAATGTTGAAAGTTTTATAGTTTGAAAAATGTTTATCAATTCTTTAAATGTCAAATTTTTTTATATTAAAATAATCAATTAAAGTTTTCATAATATTCTTTGACCCATGATTAAGGTTTTTATTGTAGAATTAAATATGTAAAAAAAAAATATGTTTTATATGATATATTTTATGTATTACAGTTTATCTTCAATCTTTTTTAGATTAAAATCTTGTTAGACTAGAATATGTTATCTAAAATCCCTTTTTTTATATTCTTTGATCTGAAATTTAAAATATATTATTCTGAATGATTTAAAATATGACTAGAATATGTTAAAATTTTATGTGTTGAAAACATGATTTTTATTTGAATTTAGAAAGCTATTTCATTGTGTTAAAACTTATCTCCTAGTCCCTCTTTAATGTCTTGTGATTTCTAGTCAAATTGAGAATGTTATTTCTTTGTATTAAAGCATTTCTCCTCATCTATCTTTTAATGCATTATTATGTTTTCATTTATGTTGTTAATGAGTATATGCTATGACTAGTCCATGGGCCAAGGTTGGGCCAGTTTTATGTAATGCATGCTCAATCATGTATAATGCACATGACCAGTAGATGGACTGGCTCAATCTAGCCCAATATTATTGTTGAACTTGAGCCCAAATATTGATTGAATTAAACTAGACTTGATTAGTCTAGATCAATTCAGGGTGATTTCGAATTGATTGACTTATTCAAGTTAGTTTAACCTAAATTGAACTTAATCTAGTCTAAATTATACTAGTCTAGGGTGGTTCCAGACCAGTTAAATAAGGATTAGAGATCAGTTCAGTTAGGCTCTAGTAAATCGAGTTCAATAGAATCGATTAAACTAGAGTTCAAGTTAATTGAGGGTTAATTTATATTATTTGATATTGATGATTTTTGAAAGAGATGTTTTAAATATGTTATTTCATCCCGAAATAGATATGACCAGTGTGAGATTATATTCCTGCCGAGAGCAGGTAGGGCGATTCCCTTCGGGGATTAGCGGGCCGTCAGACGTGGCGGCTGGACGGTTCCTCCATCCGCTGTTGGGAGGAACGTGTCCCCACTTTGGCGGGTGTGGGACACCACTCCATCCGCTGTTGGGAGTGTGAAATGAGTTTGCCTCCATCCGCTGTTGGGAGAACACAAACTCATCCCGTAGGATAAAGCCTCTCCATCCGCTGTTGGGGGAGTGCTCCTTCGGGTACTTGATATATGCCAATGGGATGATTGATTGAATTTTGATCATGTATTTATTTTGATTTGACTTTTGGGGTTCCTACTCAGCATTGCTGAATTTTCTTTATTTTTGATTTTCAGAGCAGCCTCCCTCTAGTACTAAATCGGATTCCAGTGGAGAGCGAACCTTCCTCTACCGCTAGGTAGAGCCACTTGGATGACTCTTGAAGTTAACTTTTCTATTTGTAATTTGATGAATAAATGAATTGTAATAAATGGTTATAGATGATGAATAAAGTGATGTTTATTTATTTGGCCTGTGTGAAAAAAAAAAAAAAAAAAAAAAAATTCCAGGATGTGACAATTTTTATGGTATCAGAGCCATGGTCTAGGGCCTGTAGGTGTATTAGGTCCCTTGATTGACTCTAACCGATGATTGTCTTTAACATATTATAGGAGTAATGGAGCCAATTCCAGAGATTAGTGGTCCTGTCACTCGGGGAGCTCATGGTCGCAATGCTATTGGTCTACGCACTCGGAGAGGTGTTCAAACAAATAATAACTTGGAAGCTCCACGCATCGTAGAGCAAACCCAGTCCTCCCGTACACCTGTCACTAATTATGGGCCAGCTTCTCCGACTTCGCAGAATGCCCCTCATGCCCCAACACCCGTCAATGCTCAAGATGACGTACACGGAGTCCTCAATGCTATTAGAGGATACTTTGAGCGTCAGGAGGAACGAGATGAAATTCCACGGGGTAGGAATAATACTTTAGATCACTTTAAGAGATTGGGACCACCAATTTTTGAGGGCAAGCCAGACCCAATCTTTGCTAAACGTTGGATTCGTCAAGTGGAAAAGACATTCGAAGCTATCGAATGTAGGGAAAATCAGAAAGTGCCTTTCGCTTCTTTCATTTTGGAAGGGAAGGCAGACACTTGGTGGACCTCAAAAAGGAGGATGTTAGAGGCTGGAGGTAATGTGGTAACTTGGGAACATTTTAAAGATGCATTTTATGAGCAGTTCTTTCCTGATTCAGTTCGCTTTGAGAAACAACAAGAGTTCCTTAGCATCCACCAAGGAAATAGAACTGTAATGGAATATGATCATCATTTCACTGAGTTGGCTCAGTTCTCTCCACATATTGCTTTTAATGAAAGTCAAAGAGCTCGTCATTTTGAGAGGGGACTTCGATCATCAATTAGAAAGTCTGTTGCAGTACTGATTTTACCAACATATGCTGAAGTGTTAAATCGAGCTTTGGTAGTAGAGAAATTGGATAATGAATTACAACAAGCAAAGGATCGAAAGCGACCTTTTAGTGCTGCACCATTTACGTATGGGGGATCACATTCTGGATCCTCAAAGAAAGGAAAAGGCAAACAGTTCGGGCATCAACAAGCAGGAGCTCCTAGCAATCAAGTTGTTATAAGATGTTATTTCTGTGGGAAGACAGATCATGTTTCCACCTCATGCCCCATGGGACAACGCGTATGTTTTTATTGTCAACAACCGGGGCACATGTCGAAGGATTGCCCACGTAAAATGGGTATACATGTCAACAATGGTTTCACTTGGTTCTATTCAAAATAACTCAAATTCATGCATTAAAATATTAACTTTAGAATCCGTAACCCTACTTGTGCCTTCGTGTGTGATTTCAAGAGTGTGTTATATATCGAAAGTCATTTCGCAAATAGAAACCCGATTAAATTCGTTTTTATCTAAGGCGCAAAATAGAGCATTCATAGCTCTAGTATTTAAGAAAAAAGTTTTCTTCTCCAAATCATTCCATTCTTTCATTGGAGTAGAAGACTTTTGAAATCTGTTTTCAATGATATTTCATAAGTTTAAATCCAACGAAAGCAAGAAAACTCTCATTCGAGTTTTCCAATATGTGTAGTCCATCCCATTGAACAAGAGAGGATGAATGAGAGAGTGACCCTCTTGAAAGCCGAAATGAGCTATTTATTTTAGGTGTTAAACCAAATGAGAAATACGAGGCTCTGATACCAATTGTTAGGAAAAGAGTCGGCACTAGGGAGGGGGGGTGAATTAGTGTAGTGGTAAACACGTTGATTCGAAAAACCTTTTCATATGTTGAAAACCGATTCCAGAAATATACTTAGATTGAAAGCGTACGGAAGAGCGTAGTAAGTAATGAGAAGGCAGTTTGCAGTTTAAACTAAATTGCTCAAAGTAAAGGCAAACCAGATTTTTATAGTTGTTCGATTGTTGTGACCTACATCTACTCCATTGATTCCTCTTTTATCGAGACCATCGGCATCCACTATCGGTCTTCTTTCAATAGGCGAAGACCAACCACCTTTTACAACTCGATTCTCCTTTTACCGGGTTTAGGAGATAACCCTTACACCCCTACTTCTCCTTCAAACTATTCTAATACTTAGAACTTTTGAGAGGAGTTCACACAAGATTACAATAGTGTTTTTTTTCTATTTTTACTCTCAAGTCTTGTGTATCTTAACCAAGGATGAGAGGGGTAATTATAGGCTTCAAGTTGATTCAAACTTAGAGCCTAAAAACATCTTATCCCGGGTTTTCTGGGTATGGGCGGTACCACCACCAGTGTCAGTCTGACACTAACACTGTGCTGGGCGGTACCACCGCCCAATCTGGTAGTACCACCATCTGGCACTATGCCATTGGGCGGTACCACCGCCTGATATAGTCTCGAAGACTATACCACGATGATGCTACTTCTTGGGTCATTATTTGGCTTTTCATTGGGCCCAACACAATCTTTATATGGGCCCAACTAGCCCACAATTGGGTTGACCCAATTCCAATTCTAATTACGCATTAACTACGAAATCTAAGACATTTACTAAGCTAAACAAGTCCATAAGTCTAGTTTCTTCCGACGATCTTCCAACGAACTTCCGACGATCTCTCAGCAATGTTCCAGCGGACTCCCGGTAAGCTCCTGGACTTCACGATGATCTTCTTGGCAAGTTCCGACGAGTTTTTCTAGCAAGCTCTGAGACTTCTCGACTAGTTTCTGCAGAACTTCCGACGAACGTCCGGACTTCCGACGAACTCTCGAACTCCCAACGAAATCTCGTTCTTGACTCCGGATTTCATTTTGCTTTATGTCTTGCTATTATAGTTAATCCTGCATATGTAAAAACACACTTCAATCTAGACAATTAATACTAAGCATAAATCATGTTGTCTGGCATGTCATTGGTCCATCGACGCTTCGTCCGATTCTTCGGCGCATCATCCTCCCTTGCGGCCTATTGTCCAATCGACCAATTGACTCCGCAACTCCGATATCCTTGGCGCAATATCTGCTTTTCTTAGCCCGATGCCCGAATCCATGGCCCGAAGCCTTTTGTCAATACGTCGATCGATCCTCCAATTTGACGTCCAATCTTCTAACATGTTTTCCTCTGGCCCAATATGATTCTTCCTACTTTAATTGCCTCATCCTATCGAAGCATCCCACATTACTGAAAATGCATATCAAATCATAAACACTTATCAATTGGTTTCATTATCAAAATCCAAGATTCAACATATACATACATATATATATATATGTATATATATATATATACATATATATATATATATATAAATATATATGTATATATATATATATACATATATATGTATACATATATATGTATACATATATATGTATACATATATATGTATACATATATATGTATACATATATATATACATATATATGTATACATATATATGTATACATATATATGTATATATATATGTATATACATATATATATATACATATATATGTATACATATATATATACATATATATATATATATACATATACATATATATATACATATACATATATATACATATACATATATATGTATATACATATATATGTATATACATATATATATTTATACATATATATGTATACATATATATGTATACATATATATATATACATATATATATATATATACATGTATGTATATATATATTTATGATTCCAAGATAATGATATAGATAAATCTCATTCAAATTCAAATCGTGAAATCATAAAAATCACTTTTAAGAGATTCAAAATGATATAAATAGATTTATCAATCTGTTATTGAAAAATTGATAAGATCGAGATAGAGAAATATTCAAGAAACATACATTTCCTTTTTATGTGTTTCAATTTATGTGATTTATTTCACACAAGCATGCCTTTATCTTTAATGCTAGATAAAAACATGAATCATAATTTAAAATTAAATAAATAAATTTCATTGTAAAAATCATCAAGATCAATAAACCATAAAACATAAAAATCATCATTACTTCAAACCATCATGCATAATTAAATTATTAAGCATGATTTCATTAAATATAAAGCATGTTCAATTAAAATTATTTTGTTTTGGCTAGTGAACTTTGTGAAGTGTGTTGGATCTTCAATTATAAGCCTTGAGCATCCACTATCAAAATTTATTTTTGCTCCTAGCTTTCAATTGTAGAGTTGTCTATAAGAAAGGTGGTTTTGCTATAGGTACCCATTTTATTTTGTATCTCTCATGCTTAGATCTACCTATCTTGTTTTTTGACATAAGGTCATTTATGGTTCCTTTAGGAACCAAACTAATTTATTTGAATCATATATTTTAAATTAACATCTATAGACATAATGTTTATATATACCATAAAAATTATATCTATTTTCATGGGAAACATATAATGTGGGTCCTTTAATGAAAATAGTTAGCTTTTATTGAGTGTTACTCACAAAGTCAATTCTTTCCTTTCTATGAACATAACTTTTATTGGCATGAATCATGTTTAAAGATTTGCTACCAATTTTAAATAGTCTAAAGTCAATCTTTTAATGTATAATTTTAAACTTTTTTGAATAAAGTCAAGCAAAACCGTTGTTGACATGTACACCTATTTTACGGATATCGTCAATGGTTTAAAAGCTCTTGGCAAATGCTTTTCTAATTTTGAACTCGTTAACAAGATTTTAAGATCCCTTTCTAAAAATTGGGAATCGAAAGTAATAGCAATACAAAAGATAAAGGATTTAAATAAATTTTCACTTGAAGAACTTATCGGGTCCTTGATGACCTATGAAATGACTCATGATGCACTTGACGAACATGAAAACCACCTTCTAAAAAACAGGAAGGATTTAGTACCTAGAACAAATGAAGATCACTCGAGCGAAAGCTCAAGTGATGATGACTTTGAACTCTTATCATTAAAGCTTAAGAAATTCTTAAAATAAGAATTAAAGAATAAAAATAAACTTAAAATAAAAAAAATACTCAAAGTGGCTTGGGACGGATCAAGTTCATCCGAAGATGAAGAACAAAACCAACAAAGGCAAGGTGGCAAACTATGCCTTAATAGCTTTCAACGACGTGGTAACCAAAATCCCCTTAATTTATTTCAAAATTACATTATGCTTTTCATAAGTTATTTTTAATTTAGTTATATATAATTTTTTCTTAAAAATTACATGTTTAATGATGTAATGAAAATATTAAAAAATTGGGATCATGCTAGTAATTTTAAAAATGATAATGACAATTGCATGTTTTATGATAAATATAATAAAATGTTAGATTTAAATCTAATTATTAAATTCTATGTATGTTTTAAAAAAGAGATAATATGTATCTTGATAATTTTTAATTTTGATTGAAAATGCTTTATGTCCAATGAAACCATGCTTCATGTTTTAATGAAAATGCTAAGGGGTTTGATATCATGCTTAATGAGTTTTTAAAATTATGCATGATAATTTTTATGATTTATGGATTATCGATCTTTGCCACAATGAAAGTCCTTTTTTGGTTTTAAATGTTGATGCATGATTGACATAAATGAAAAAGACATGCTTCTATGAAATAAATCACATGAATTGAAACAATTAAAAAGATAAAAGCATTTTTCTTGAAAATGTATTTTTCTCTTTCTTATCGATTTTTCACTAAGAGATTGATAAAGTTATTTATGCCATTTTGAATCTCTTGAAAGTGATTTTGATGATTTGTTTATTTGAATTTAGATGAGTTTCATCTAACCATGATGTTTATCTTGATTTCTCAATATTTATAACTTGAGATTTATCCTATATGAATCGAGATCTTTTATCCTCGATGTTTCTTTTTGCTATCTACTATCTAAATTAATCATGATTTTTTAGAATTATAATTTTTTTGATTTATATTGAATTGAGAAATATTATACATGAATCGAAATCCTTTGTGTTCTCTCATGACACCTTTTGCCATAGGAATATCTTTATCGATATCATGATCTTGAATTCTCGATATTGATACTTGAAATTTTTCTATAGATCAAGATCTTGTTTTTGAACTTCCATGTTTCTTTTTTGTTATTTACTAAAAGGGAGATTTGTTAAGATAAATCATGTCATTTAGTATTCATGGCTTAATCCTTCACGATCTTTGATATTTTATCTTTCATGATATGATTTTTATAATTCCTTGTATTCATGAAGTTTATCTCATCACTCAATTAATATTTCTTAATATTCTTCATATGATGATATGAAATTATGCATGAAATGCTCATGAATTTATGTTGATGCATACAAATGAGAAGTTATGATTATGCATGGTAGGATGTAATGTAATTTGACATTTTGATACCATTATGATTTGAATTATTTATGATTTGGAATGATGCATGCAATACTATGATTTGTACTAAAATGATGTATCATGAATGCTTGAGTATCATATATGATATGCCCATAGTGATGATTTATTTTTGGTATCATGCATGAAGTAAGAATGAAATGTAAGGTTTTAAAATTGTGCTTGTTTTAATTTGAAACTATTATGATGCACAAACATATTGAAAAAAATTGATACTTTAACTTTATCATGATTTGAAAATTGATAGTTTAGCTCTATGTATGAAATGTCATAATCTAGAAACTCTTCAAAAGGAGAACTTGCTACTTAAAGACACCTTGAAGAAATTCGAGGTTGGTATCAAGTCTTTGAATATGATCTTTACAAATAAGGGTCACGTTCTTAAACGAAGTAGAATTGGATTTATGAGAAGTCCTCATCAAAATCCAACCACCTTCATTAAAGATCCTATCTTGCATGTTTCGGACCAAAACATGTGCAACTTTTATTGCAAACATGGACATAGAACTTATCAATGTCCATTCAAGAAGATTAGTCCTAATAAATTGATTTGGGTTCCAAAAGGAACCATAAAGAACTCCATGTAACATAACAAACAATTTAGATCGGTTTTTGAGGCACCCAAGATTAAATGGGTATCTAAAAATCATCCTTTTTAGAAATGTATACCATCACAAGCTAGGAGCAAGAGATGATATCTTGCTTTTTGGGTGCTCAAGGTTTTTGACTAGAGATCTAAAATGACTCATAATACTCTCTAGCTAAAATGACAAAAAGAGGATAAATAGAATTAATTACAAAATGATACTAATATACCATATGTTATTGATGCAATCTTGCATGATAAACACTTAAGTTAATCCCTCAAATTTTAAAATCTATAAACTCTTATGCATGAATTCCCCTTTACACATCCTTCGGATTTTCCGAATTCATCGGATACATTCCTTCCTCAATTTTTTCGGATCCAACTATATCTCATAAGATCACGAACTTACGTCTTGCAAGTCAAGTCTGCATACAAATTGACATTTGAGTAGAGTATGCATTTCACAAGATTGATCATGAATGCATAAATTTTGTCATCTTATGATATGAATTTTTACATGATTATGTAATTAGGATTGTGTGCTTCACAAACAACACTCTCTTTAAATTGAAAACACCCACATCAGCCCACACACCCCTGAAAGCAGTGCCCACTACTTGTAGGCGGTGGCACCGCTGCTTGGGCGGTGCAACCGCTGGCCACCACTGAAAGTAGTGCTCACTGCTTGTAGGCGGTGGCACCGCCCAACTAGCGGTAGAACCACCAACTATCATGGGTGGCAGGCGGTTACACCGCCTAGGCAACGGTGCCACCGCCCGTAACTTGCCCCTTTTAAACCCGAGCTAGGGTCAATGGTAAAACCCACCCCAACTCATTTTCTTCTCCTCCTTGCAGCTCTAAACTCTCCTCCAACTCTATTCCTCCCCTTTAGCTGCCCAAAACTGCCTATTTCATGCAAGATTAAGAATCAATCCTTCATCCTCTTGAAGATCTCAACTAAGGTATTCTCTAAGAGGTCTTTTGATTTCTATTTTGTATCATCCACTCTTGCTCATTATTTATCTTGCAGTATTTATGGGTTCTAGAAGATACTCTAGGGACAAAAGGAAGAGGAGATTAGAAGAAAACTTTGATTCCACACTTTTTGATTCAAATCTAAATGCCCAAAAATTTGCTTACATAGAATTTAGAAATGTTCATAAGGGAAAGCATGTTTATGTTGTTTTACAACAATCTACATATAGATGAAGAAGAAAGGGTGTCTTCCTATCTTCTATCACATCACATATCTATTACGGATAGATCCATTTGCGACATAATAGGCATCCTAATAAAAGATAGAGGTTGTTATTTTAGAGGACAATGGGATGATGAAACAGTTGGGACCACGTATGTTGATGCCTTAAGAACAATTTTCGGTAATCTCAACTTAATGGTACTTCCTAAAAGCTATGAACATCTATTACCATTAAACACCAAAATACTTTATTATATTTTAATTAGTATCATTCTCCCTAAACAATACCATCATGATGAAGTACTTCAAATGGAACTAGGAACCATGTACTGGATCATGAAAGGATTTAACAACTGTTTTGATTACCTTATCCAACAAAATATGATAGAAATATCTAAGAAAGACATGATGCTTCCATATGGTAGCATAATCACTAGAATACTTAATGCCTACAATATTGCAATACCACCCGACGAAGAGGTTATAAAGGTAGATAGATTTAGCATCATAAATAAAAATCTATTTCGTTGAATGAGATATATATTTAGAAATGGTATGTGGGTTAGAATGCCTAGAAGAACTGATCCCCCTCAACCTAAACCAGAACTAGAAACACCAATCTTTAGGGTTAACCAATCTCCTTCAACCGGTCCCTTTGAGGAATCACATCCAATTGAGTAAGCTTCTTCATCATCTATCGAAGACATAAGGATTTGGATGGATCGCTTTGAACAAAAACAAGATCTGCTCGAACATCGCCAAGATCAAATCCTATCTGAGCTACAACAAATTCATCAATAATTTGACTCTTTATTTAGGCATTTTAAATTTCCACCACTTGAATGAACATGTATATGTGGACACAATTTCTTCTTGTCTTATTGTAACATTATGTTGTTGTAAACTCTTTATACTACTCACCTTGATCACAATGCCCCTTGCCTTGATGATTGGTAATCCTTGATATGTTCTACTTGATGTATTATTTGGTGAGCATATACAGAGTTAGAAATATTAATTGAACACCGTTTTTGGATTTTCCTTGAATCTCTTTATGCTACTCATTTTCGGATTTTCCTTTATCACTTAAATTCCACATTGAGAATTTTACACAAATTTGACATGATTGAATGCTTCAATAACATGCTTACTTTATAAGTTGAAAATCTTGTGCCTTGGTTTCCATGATGAGCATGTTATACTCTTATTGTGATTTGAGATGGTTCATTCATACATCGGATTCTTAATCCTTGAGTACTACAAAATTTTGTCTAAATGCATGAACTTATTAATTTATTTTTCAGACTTTCTTGATTCAACGATCAATCACTTAATTGCTATGAAGAGAATTTTACACGATTACATAATTTAATAACATGTTGGAAATTATGTGTTTTGGATGCAAAATTTCCATGATGATAAGCATATTTTATCTTCATGATTGTGTTTGAAAATCTATAGCAAAACCTTGTCCGAATATATGAATTTCATTTTCGGACTTTCTTGATCCTAACAATACTATCCGAATACATGATTTTGTATTTATCTTTTGGACTTAATGGAGCTTTCAAGAGCCTAAATGATTTTATATCAATGTATCAAGTTTATTTCATATCAATGCTCTATGATTTTTGACATATGAAAATGAATCTCTCATAGATTTATTTTGAATTTTTAATTGAGAAAGGGATTTGATGAAATGATTCTTTCATATGAATTCCTTCTCGATGAAGGAAGATTTTCTTTTGAGATGAACACTTGCATGTATTTAATTCACATACATATCTTGATCCATGTAAAAATGAAGCATGATTTAATCTCTTATCGTTTTGTTTAACTTCATTTAAGTAAGCTCACAATGGCTTTCCTCCTTCATGCAAATAGATAATGACAAATAAAAAGGAAGATGTAATGAATGCTATCTCCATGTCATGTTTCCTTGAAATGTTTGTATAATTGGTATCCTATCACTTATTATTGAAAAATGACATGAACCTTTCTATGACATGAATCATTGTCGCACTTATGCTTGAAATATGCTTAAATCGTTCTCCTTTTTGTTGATGACAAAGGGGGAGAAATATATGGTAAATTGATGATAGATAGAATTGTTGCTATAATTGTTATAATTGTCATATTTGCATTATGTTAAGATATCAGAGAAATATATGATAAATTGATGATAGAATTGCTATAATTGCTATGATTGTCATATTTGCATTATGATAAGATATCAAAAGCTTACATCATAATTTTACAAATTGATATCTTGTCATATGATGAATTGCTATGATAGAATGAATTGCTATACATAGAGCTTACATTTGAAATATTTGCATTATGTTAAGATATCAAGAGCTTGCATCGTAATTTTATAAATTGATATCTTGCTATATGATGAATTGTTATGATAGAATGAATTGCTATACATAGAGCTTACATTTGAAATATTTGTATTATGTTAAGATGTCAAGAGCTTGCATCGTAATTTTATAATGTTGATATCTTACCATATGATGAATTGCTATGATTACTATCTTTCACATTTGAAATATGAAACTTGAAAATGGATGTCATGCCTTGACATCATTTTCAGATAGAAACATCATGAAAGGAATCATGATGGGGTTATTGATAAGTTTAAATGAACTTAACTTATCAATATGTCTCTTGAATTCAAAGGCTTTGAATTCAAGAATGACTTATCTCAAGTATGGCATATAGATAGAGGGGGAGTTAAGGTTAACTCCGACATCAATTGATTGTCATTATAAAAAAGGGAGAGATTGTTGAATCTCAGATTTTGATGATGAATTCAATTATCATTTGGTTATCTAATCCGTATGTTGAGATAAGTGTGCAGGATTAACTACGATAGCAGTAAGACATGCAACAGGTGTTGAGCTGGAGTCATCATCAAATAAATCATGAAAAGTACTTAAAAGCTCATCAAAAGATAAATTTGCATCTAATGAACTGCGTATCTCATCTCCAATTGTCATTAGTGCATAGTGAGCAACTTGCTCGGTGTTGGTTGGCTCCTCTTCTTCGGATGCACTTAAATCGTCCCAAGTTGCTTTAAGAGCCTTCTTCTTCTTTGGTTACTTCTTCTTTGCTTGGGGACATTCGCTTTTGAAATGTCCCGGCTTCTTACATTTGTAGCATATAACTTGTTCTTTCTTAGGTTCAAATTTATTTCTAGAGTTATTTTTAAATTTGTTCCTTTTTAAGATTTTTTTAACTTTCTTGTCAAGAGTACCAAGTCATCATCATAGTCCTCATCACTTGAATTTTCTTTCAAGTGGTCTTCTTGAGTTCTTAGTATCATATCCTTCCTGTTCTTTGGAAGGTTGTTCTCAAGCTCTTCGTGAGCATTGCAAGTAATCTCATAGGTCATTAATGACCTGATAAGTTCTTTGAGAGGAAAGTTATTTATATCCTTGGCCTCTTGGATGACCATTACTTTAGGGTCCCAACTCTTTGGAAGGGATCTCAAGATTTTATTAATAAGTTTAAAATTAAAAAAAACTTTTACCAAGTCATTTTAGACCATTGACGACATTCGTAAATCGGGTGTACATGTCTCCATTGGTCTCACTCAGTTTCATCCGAAACAACTCATAAGTACGGACTAAAAGATTAATTTTTGACTCCTTTACTCTACTAGTACCTTCGTGAGTAACTTCGAGTGTGTGCCAAATATCAAAAGTTGTTTCACAAATAGACACTCGATTGAACTCGATTTTATCCAAAGCACAAAACAAGGCATTCATAACCTTGGCATTTAAAGCGAAAGTCTTCTTCTCCAACTCATTCCAATCGCTCATTGGAAGAGAAGACTTTTGAAAGTCATTTTCTACAAGATTCCATAACTCAAAATTCATTGAAATTAAAAAAATCTTTATTCTAGTCTTCTAATATGCGTAATCTGTCTTATTGAATATGAGTGGATGTGTGATTGAATGACCTTTTTGGTTGCCAACAAATGCCATCTCTCTTGGGTTTCAAACCAAATGAGAGTGACCTTGCTCTGATACCAATTGTTAGGATCAAGAGCGTCACTAAGAGGGGGAGGGGGGTGAATTAGTGTAGTGGAAAATAATTGATTTCGAAAAATATTCGTTTCGATTAAGTCCGTTTCGGAAAGATATTAAACTTGAAGGTGTTCGTAAGAGTGTAAAGAGAAAGTTAAGGAAGATTGTAGTAATGTAAATTGCTCAAATAGAAATATAAACCAGAATTTAGAGTGGTTCAGTCATTATGACCTATATCCATTTCCGATTCCTCCTCCGTCGAGGTCACCAGTATCCACTAATAGTCCTCCTTCAATAGGCGAAGACCAACCACCTTTTACAGCTTTTTCTCCTTTTATTGGGTTTAGGAGATAACCCTTATAAGCCTCAGTTCTCTTTCTTGGATGGTTACAAAGCTAAGAGAGGGAGGGGAGGACTCTTCTCACTTTTATAATACTTTAACACCCCAAGAATGTTAGGATCGAGAGCACTAAGAGGGGGGGGGTGAATTAGTGCAGCGGAAATCTTACAATAATTTAAAAACCAAAAGCTGCGTTCGTTCAAAAACTATTATGATGCAAAAGCAAATTCTCAGTTTGTATCTAAGTGCAGTTTGCGTCTAAGCGCAGATTGCGTTTAAGCGCAGTTTTGCGTCTAAGCGCAGTTTTGCGTCTAAGCGCAGTTTTGCGTCTAAACTCAGATTTACGTCTAAATGCAGATTTACGTCTAAACGCAGATTTACGTCTAAATGCAGTTTTACGTCTAAACGCAGTTTTACGTCTAAACGCAGATTTACGTCTAAACGCAGTTTTACGTCTAGACGCAGATTTACGTCTAAACTTTGAAACTCATTTGTATACTCGTAGAAGGCAGTATGCAGTTGAAATCAAGATGTAAACATGAACTGAAATCTGATGATTGAGCGAGGAAAGCCGATTTACGTCTGAATGCAGTTTTACGTCTAAATGTTGAAACTCGTTCGTAAAATCGTAGAGGACAGATTGCAGTTATTAATAGGATTAAAATGTAAGCATAAACTGCAAAGAAGCTCGTTCGTAAAAGCACAGAAAACAGTTCTGCAGAATCAAACGTAAACGTAAACTGTAATGTATGAAAATACGAATTTACGTCTGAATGCAGATTTGGAAGAACAGCACTTAGAACTTGTTCGTGAAAGCGCAGAGAGCAGTAGTGATGAGGGAGGTTTGCAGTAATGATAAAGTGCTCGAAAATAAACGCAAACCAGAGATTTAGAGTGGTTCGGTCAGCCTTGACCTACTCCACTTTTGGCTTCCTCCACCGATGAGGTTGCCGACGTCAACTAGGTGCCTTCCTTCAATGGGCGAAGGCCAAACTTCCCTCTTACAATTTCTCTCCTTTTGACAGGCTTAGGAGACAACCTTTACAGACCTTTCTCTCCTCACTTTACAATTGAAAACTTGAAGAACAGAAGGAGGAGACTTAAAGGCTTTACAACACTTTTGAGCTCTTAGAATCACAGAAAAGATCAAGATTTCGGTGTAGGTCTGTATCTTTTCAGTGCTGAATGGGTGGGGTATTTATAGGCCCCAACCCAATTCAAAATTCGAGCTCAAAACGATCAAATCGATCAAATCCCAGAATTCTGGGATCAGGCGGTTGCACCTCTCGACTGGAGAGGTGGCACCGCCTGGCAGAGCTCGAAGACTGAGCTCTGCCGATTGCTTCTCTCTGCCAGAGCTCGAAGACTGAGCTCGATGGTTGCATCACCTGGCAGAGCTCAAAGACTGAGCTTGGTGATTGCATCACCTGGCAGAGCTCGAAACTGAGCTCGGTGGTTGCATCACCTGGCAGAGCTCCAAGCTGAGCTCAGGCTGATCCACCTCTCTGCCAGAGCTCGAAGACTGAGCTCGGTGATTGCATCACCTGGCAGAGCTCGAGACTGAGCTCAGGCTGATGCACCTCTCTGCCAGAGCTCGAAGACTGAGCTCGGTGGTTGCATCGCCTGGCAGAGCTCGAAACTTGAGCTCTGGCGGTGCTACCTCTTGGCAGAGGAGGTTGCACCGCCCAGTCTAGCTCGAAGACTGAGCTCTGGGCGGTTGCACCTCTTGGCTGGGGCGGTTGCACCTCCCAGCCTCGCAGCCCTGGCGGTTGCACCTCCTGGCTGGGGCGGTTGCACCTCCCAACCCCACAGCCCAGGCAGTTGCACCTCCTGGCTGGGGCGGTTGCACCTCCTGGTGCAATCAGGGTCCGAATGGTTCACTCCATTCGGCCCACTTTGAATCTTTTCAGGGGCCCAATTGCCCCAAGATTAAGCTAATGGGATCACCTCCCATTTTCATGCTTAATCATCATGCTAACTACGATTAACTCTAAGACAACTTCTGCAGCTTTGCTCCGATGCGTCAATCGCTTCTTCCGGCGAGTTTCCTGCCAACTTCCGTCGATCAACCGATAACCCTCGGTGATCCTTCTGCGGACATCCGGCATACTCCTGGACTTTGCGACGATCCACTTGGCGAATTCCGACGAGCTTCGCTTGGCAAGCTTCTGGACTTCTCGGATCTGTTCTCTCTGAACCTCCGACGACCGTCCGAACTTCCGTCGAACTCTCGAACTCCCAACGTGATCATGATCTTGACTCCGGCGCAACACCTGCTGCTTGTCTTACTCTCATCGTAGTTAATCCTGCACACTTATCTCAACACATAGATTAGATAACAAATGACAATTGACTTCATCATCAAAATCCGAGATTCAACAATCTCCCCCTTTTTGATGATGACAATCAATTGATAAAGGAGTTGTCCTTAACTCCCCCTATCTATATGCCATAGTTGAGATAAGTCAACCTTGAATTCAAGACCTAAGAATTCAAGTGACGTATTGATAAGTTAGATCAGTTAAACTTATCAATGCTTCCATCATGATGCCCATCATGATGTATCTCTTCAAGAATGATGTCAAGGCATGACATACATCATCAAGTTTGTATGATAGTGTTTGTAACCATTCATCATGTAATCATATAAAGCTACGAAGGACTTTTTACATGATGCACACATTTGAGATTTTCTAGCAAGTTTGTATTTTCTTCACAATATCAAATCAAGATATGATGCAAACTATAGCACATGTTCACATATCTCTTGGTGATGCAAGGATGGCATGACATTGTTTATAGCATCACTCAAGTATTTGCAACTATGACATAGATATGATTATGGCAGTTCAGCTATGACATAGTGTTTATCAATTCATATGTTTCTCCCCCTTTGTCATCAACAAAAAGCATGATAGCATTATCAAGCATATAAAGGAAGTCATGACACATATATCTCTTTATTGTTTTTGCTTGACGGAGGAAAGTCATTTTCCAAAGGGTTTTCATAAGAGTGTACGGGAACATCCCATTTTTAGCATACAACCCGAAAAATGAACTTCTTACATGCATTTGGTTAAAAATATTTGTCACATAATTTGCAACATGTTATTTGATCATGCGTTGTCAAGGCATGTAATAGTAATAACATTCGAAAAATAATTTTAACTAGTTTAAGTATTCGGACACATCAACATTTCTAATTCTCTTCTTATGTAATCAAATTGTTCTTCACATAGGGGTTTTGTGAAGATATCAGCTAGTTGATGTTTGGTATCAATAAACTCTATGGTTACATCATGATTAGAGACATGATCTCGTATAAAGTGATGTCTAATATCAATGCGTTTGATTCTTGAGTGTTAAGCTTTTGATGTAGTAACACAATTATTTCAAGTGCAGCATTATATCATATTGCATAGCAGGATTTTTATTTCAGCAAGTGTAGCATTGTATCATATTGCACAGCAGGATTTTTATTTCAGCAAGTGTAGCATTGTATCATATTGCATAGCAGGATTTTTATTTCAACAAGTGTAGCATTGCATCACATGGTAAGATATCAGCTCGTATGATGCAAATTTTTGTTTGATATCTTGATACATGGCATGATAGCAATCATATTAGCAATAGCAACCATATCAATGTCATACTGCTGACTTATCAACTTACATTGGTATGTTGCTTCATATTTTCAAGGCATAGGCTTTTAAACCTTTTTAGTTTCAGTGCAAAAACCGAGATAAACAACAAGAGATGTTTGCAAATATGCTTACACAGACAAAGATAACCATATCAGGGTAACATATGTACAGCATATCAGGTAACCATAAAGACAAAGTCCTTCATGAATAACATAAGGAGTTTACAACATGTCATATCAAAAACATCAGATGTTTATACAAGCTTATTCATGAGGTGGAAGATTAAAGTGCCTAAGTAAAGAGTCAAATTGTCGATGGATTTGCTGCAGCTCGGTTAGGATTTGATCTTGTCGAAGTTCAAGCCGTTCTTGTCTTTGTTCAAATCGGTCCATCCGAATCCCGATATCTTCGATGGATGATGTGTGAGTTTGCTCAACCGGATGTGTTTCCTCAAAGGGACAGATCGGAGGAGAGTGGGTACTCCTAAAGACTGGGGTTTCCGGCTCTGGTTCAGGTTCAGGTTCAGGCTGAGGGGGATCAGTTCTTCTAGGCATTCTAACCCAGTTACCGTTTCTATAGTGACATCTTAGTCGGTGAAGTAGATTTTTGTTTATTATGCTGAATCTATCTGATTTCATTACTTCTTCTTCTAGTGGTATTTGAATGTCGTAAGCTTTCATTATTCTAGTAATAATTCCACCATATGGGAGCATCATATCTTTCGTAGATAATTCCAACATGTTTTGTTGGATCAGATAGCCAAGACAAATGTCACGTTCTTTCATGATTAGGTACATAATTCCTAATTCCAATTGACTCACTTCATCATGATGGTATTGCTTAGGAAGAATTATACTAGTCATGATATGATGAAGTATCTTAGTGTTAAAGGGCATTAGATGTTCACAACTTTTAGGAATAGATTCTATGTTAGGATTGGCAAGGATTGTTCTTAAGGCTTCAACGTAGGATGTTTCAATAGTTTTTTCATCCCATGATCCTTTAAAGTAAAGTCCTATGCTTTTCATGGGAATACCTATCATATCACAAATGAATCTATCAGTGATTGAGATGTGTTGTCCTAAGAGATAGGTTGATATCCTTTCTTCATCATCTATTTGCATGTTGTTGTAAAACAATCTAACTAGTCTAGGATAAATGGGTTCGTTGATCTGCAAAATGGGAAGTAGATTTAGGTTTGCAAACCAATGGATAGTCTCTACATCTCTTAGTTCATTCAGATCTACGTATTTTCCCTTATTGATGCTTCTTAGTTCGAAGGAGAGAAATTTTTCAGCATGGTTTTTGGAATCAAAAAGAGTGAGATCAAACTCTTCTACTACTCTCCTCTTTCCCTTGTCCCTTGAGGATCTTCTAGATCCCATTACTACTGCTGTTTAGAGGGATGATGATGAGCTAAAGTAAATGAAGAACAAAACAGAATTTAAGAGCTTCTTAGAGAGTACCTTTGTGAAATCTTCAAGAGAAGGAAGATTTCTTGATGTTTTGCTCCGAAATGGGAGGTATTTGGAAGGCTTAGAGGAGTGAAATGGGAATGGAGGAGACTTGGAAGAGTAGAGGAGGAAATGGGGGTGAGTTGGGGTCGGTTCCTTAGCCGGCCCTAGTGTGGTTTTAAAGGGCAGAGCTTGCTGGCGGTTGCACCTCTGGCTGGAGCGGTGCAACCTCTGGCAACCCGTGATGGCTGGAGGTGCCACCGCCAGCTGGAGAGGTGCCACCGCCTGCAGTAGGTGAGCACCTAAGATGATTTGATTAGGGAGTCTTTGCCTTGAGGAGAGTTTCAGAGCAATTAATGTTTGTTACATGATTTCGTATGAGTTTTTATTTAAGGAAGAAGCTCTTTGTACGATCAAGATAGATCTTTTAACGTGCATACGTATGTTTGTTTGGTATCCCTTTTAAGATCATGATATATTTAGTTTCTACAAGAATTAATTCGTAGATGAACGGGTTTTGAAGATCAGGGGGGTATGTGAATTAGGATATCATATGTTTCTAATAAGGTTGTATCGTTTTTGTGATTTCACAACTTCCACTTGTTACTTAAGCGTTGTGAGTTCCTTTTTGATTCTTGGTTTATGACCATTGAGAGTCAAGGAGCAGAAAATTATTTCTTGCTCCGGCCTAGACTTTTAATGTTTTTATAGGAAGGGATGATCTTTAGGAACCCATTTGCTTTTGGGTACCTCATAAATAGATCTACATTTTCTATCATGTTGCATAGAGTTTATCATGGTTCCTTTAGGAACCCAAATTAATTTGTTTGGACTTATTTTCTTGAATGGACAACAATGTGTCTTGTGTCCAGATTTGCAACAAAAGTTGCACTTGGTTTGGTTTTGAACATGTAAGATGGGGCCTTTTACAAAGGTAGTTGGATTTCGGTGAGGACTCCTCACAAATCCAATCCCACTTCTTTTGGGAGCATGACCCTTGTTTGTAAGGATCATGTTTAATGACTTGCTACCAACCTCGAATTTCTTCAAGGTGTCCTTAAGTAGCAAGTTTTCTTTTTGTATAGTTTCTAAATCATGACATTTGATACATGAATTTAAACTATCATGATGTTCGACTTTTAACTTATCAAACTCACAAGTAAGATTATCATGTACCTTTTTTAGCAACTTGTATTTTCTATTTATAACTTTGCATTCATCAAATAAATCATGGAAGGCATTTAATAATTCATCGAAAAATAAATCAGCATCTAATAAATCCGTTACCTCCTCTTCGATGGCCATAAAGGCGTAATGAGCAACTTGCTCGGTGTTGGACTCCTCTTCCTCAGATGCGCTCGAATCATCCCATGTTGCTTGGAGCGCCTTCTTCTTTGTTGTTCTTTTCTTGACTTGGGGACAATCACTCTTGTAGTGTCCCGGCTTTTTACATTCGTAGCAGATTACTTGGTCCTTCTTGGGTTCAAGTTTATTTTTCACATCGTTTTTAAACTTGTTTCTTTTGAAGAATTTCTTAAACTTTCTTGTCAAAAGTGCCAAGTCATCGTCACAATCCTCATCACTTGAGTTTTCTCTCAAGTGGCATTCAGAAGTTTTAAGTGCCATATCCTTCCTGTTCTTTGGAAGGATGTCTTCTTGCTCTTCATGAGCTTTGCAGGTCATTTCGTAGGTCATTAATGACTCGATTAGTTCTTCAAGAGGGAAATTTCGCAGATCTTTTGCCTCTTGAATGGCGGTGAATTTAGGATCCCAACTCTTAGGAAGGGATCTTAGTATCTTATTAACAAGCTCAAAATCCGAAAAGCTCTTTCCGAGTCCTTTTAGACCGTTGACGACATCCGTGAAACGGGTAAACATGTCGCCAATGGTTTCACTCGGTTTCATTCAGAAAAGTTCAAAAGAATGCAGCAACAGATTGATTTTTGACTCTTTCACTCTACTTGTGCCCTCGTGGGTCACTTCAAGTGTGTGCCAAATATCAAAAGCAGTTTCGCAAGTTGAAACACGATTAAACTCGTTTTTATCAAGTGCGCAAAATAAGGCATTCATAGCCTTTGCATTAAGAGCGAAAGCCTTCTTCTCCAAATCGTTCCAATCGATCATTGGAAGAGAAGATTTTGAAAATCCATTTTCAACAAGGTTCCACAGTTCAAAATCCATAGAAATAAGAAAGATCCTCATTCGGGTCTTCCAGTAAGTGTAGTCCGTTCCACTGAACATGGGTGGACGTGTAATCGAATGCCCCTCTTGGTTTCCGGCGTATGCCATCTCTCTTGGGTTTTAATCCTTTAGAGAGTTAACCTTGCTCTGATACCAATTGTTAGGATCGAGAGCACTAAGAGGGGGGGGGTGAATTAGTGCAGCGGAAATCTTACAATAATTTAAAAACCAAAAGCTGCGTTCGTTCAAAAACTATTATGATGCAAAAGCAAATTCTCAGTTTGTATCTAAGTGCAGTTTGCGTCTAAGCGCAGATTGCGTTTAAGCGTAGTTTTGCGTCTAAGCGCAGTTTTGCGTCTAAGCGCAGTTTTGCGTCTAAACTCAGATTTACGTCTAAATGCAGATTTACGTCTAAACGCAGATTTACGTCTAAACGCAGATTTACGTCTAAACGCAGTTTTACGTCTAAACGCAGATTTACGTCTAAACGCAGTTTTACGTCTAAACGCAGTTTTACGTCTAAACGCAGATTTACGTCTAAACGCAGTTTTACGTCTAGACGCAGATTTACGTCTAAACTTTGAAACTCGTTTGTATACTCGCAGAAGGCAGTATGCAGTTGAAATCAAGATGTAAACGTGAACTGAAATCTGATGATTGAGCGAGGAAAGCCGATTTACGTCTGAATGCAGTTTTACGTCTAAATGTTGAAACTCGTTCGTAAAATCGTAGAGGACAGATTGCAGTTATTAATAGGATTAAAATGTAAGCGTAAACTGCAAAGAAGCTCGTTCGTAAAAGCACGGAAAACAGTTCTGCAGAATCAAACGTAAACGTAAACTGTAATGTATGAAAATACGAATTTACGTCTGAATGCAGATTTGGAAGAACAGCACTTAGAACTTGTTCGTGAAAGCGCAGAGAGCAGTAGTGATGAGGGAGGTTTGCAGTAATGATAAAGTGCTCGAAAATAAACGCAAACCAGAGATTTAGAGTGGTTCGGTCAGCCTTGACCTACTCCACTTTTGGCTTCCTCCACCGATGAGGTTGCCGACGTCAACTAGGTGCCTTCCTTCAATGGGCGAAGGCCAAACTTCCCTCTTACAATTTCTCTCCTTTTGACAGGCTTAGGAGACAACCTTTACAGACCTTTCTCTCCTCACTTTACAATTGAAAACTTGAAGAACAGAAGGAGGAGACTTAAAGGCTTTACAACACTTTTGAGCTCTTAGAATCACAGAAAAGATCAAGATTTCGGTGTAGGTCTGTATCTTTTCAGTGCTGAATGGGTGGGGTATTTATAGGCCCCAACCCAATTCAAAATTCGAGCTCAAAACGATCAAATCGATCAAATCCCAGAATTCTGGGATCAGGCGGTTGCACCTCTCGACTGGAGAGGTGGCACCGCCTGGCAGAGCTCGAAGACTGAGCTCTGCCGATTGCTTCTCTCTGCCAGAGCTCGAAGACTGAGCTCGATGGTTGCATCACCTGGCAGAGCTCGAAGACTGAGCTTGGTGATTGCATCACCTGGCAGAGCTCGAAACTGAGCTCGGTGGTTGCATCACCTGGCAGAGCTCCAAGCTGAGCTCAGGCTGATCCACCTCTCTGCCAGAGCTCGAAGACTGAGCTCGGTGATTGCATCACCTGGCAGAGCTCGAGACTGAGCTCAGGCTGATGCACCTCTCTGCCAGAGCTCGAAGACTGAGCTCGGTGGTTGCATCGCCTGGCAGAGCTCGAAACTTGAGCTCTGGCGGTGCTACCTCTTGGCAGAGGAGGTTGCACCGCCCAGTCTAGCTCGAAGACTGAGCTCTGGGCGGTTGCACCTCTCGGCTGGGGCGGTTGCACCTCCCAGCCTCGCAGCCCTGGCGGTTGCACCTCTTGGCTGGGGCGGTTGCACCTCCCAACCCCACAGCCCAGGCGGTTGCACCTCCTGGCTGGGGCGGTTGCACCTCCTGGTGCAATCAGGGTCCGAATGGTTCACTCCATTCGGCCCACTTTGAATCTTTTCAGGGGCCCAATTGCCCCAAGATTAAGCTAATGGGATCACCTCCCATTTTCATGCTTAATCATCATGCTAACTACGATTAACTCTAAGACAACTTCTGCAGCTTTGCTCCGATGCGTCAATCGCTTCTTCCGGCGAGTTTCCTGCCAACTTCCGTCGATCAACCGATAACCCTCGGTGATCCTTCTGCGGACATCCGGCATACTCCTGGACTTTGCGACGATCCACTTGGCGAGTTCCGACGAGCTTCGCTTGGCAAGCTTCTGGACTTCTCGGATCTGTTCTCTCTGAACCTCCGACGACCGTCCGAACTTCCGTCGAACTCTCGAACTCCCAACGTGATCATGATCTTGACTCCGGCGCAACACCTGCTGCTTGTCTTACTCTCATCGTAGTTAATCCTGCACACTTATCTCAACACATAGATTAGATAACAAATGACAATTGACTTCATCATCAAAATCCGAGATTCAACAAAGAATTCAAGAAAAGGGTGAGGTATTTATAGGCTCCAATGGCTTCTGAATTGGAGCCAAAAAGTGTCACATCCCTGAATTTCGGGGTACTAACAGTACCAACGCCATTATTGGGCGGTACTACCACCTACAGACTGACATTGGGTGGTACCACCGCTTAGTCTGGGCGGTATGATCGCTTAATAGCTCGGAGCTCGAGCTCTGGCGGTACCACTACCTAATAGGGGCGGTACCACTACTAGCAGTATTAACTATCGGCGGTACCACCGCCCAGACCACCTGGGAGACTGGGTCACTAGGCAGTGCCACCGCCGACCGTGGTTTTAGGTGTTGAATGAGCTATTCAATTAGGCCCAATTCAGCCCTATTAAGGGCTCAATTGACTCCTAACTGAGTTAGTGGGATTACCTTCCATTCTTAACTCAACTTAAGTTTTAACTACAATATTTATGACATTTAACAATGCATTCTTGTTCCAGTACGTCAATTGTTCTTCCGATAAGCTTCTGACGATCTTCTGGTGAACTTTCGACGATCTCTCAACAATATTTTGGTGAACTCCCAGCAAGCTCCTAGACTTTACAACAATCTTCTTGGTTAGTTCCGATGGAACTTCTAACGAACGTTTGATCTTTCGACGAACTCTCAAACTCCCAACGAAGTCTCGATCTTGACTCTAGCACAGTATTTACTTTATCTTACTACTATTATAGTTAATCCTGTACACTTTTCTCAACTTATAGATTTGATCACACAATTTACCAATTGCTTTTATCATCAAAATCCAAGATTCAATAGTTTAAAATCGAAAAAGCAATTTTCATTGCGACAAAGATCAATAAGCCATTTATCATAAAAATCATCGTGCATAATTTTAAAATATAAACTTATTAAGCATGATCATTATGCATCACTACTTTGGGCATGACATCAAAACATAGTTTCAAGTTTTCAAGGTATAACATACACAATTTCAAACTATAAACTCATTAAGCATGATATCATCAAACATGATTTCATAAAGCATTTTCAATCAAAATCGAAAATCATTAATTTAGATACATATTATTAAAAAAAATATGATTAATCAGTAGATTTAAATATAATATTTTGTTATATTTTCATAAAACATGCAATTATAATTATCATTTTCAAAATTAGCTACGTACGATAAAATCTGATTTCTACGAAAATCGTTTCAGAAAGATCTTTAAATTGAAAGCATACAGAAATGTAGTTGATGTAAAGTAAGGAAGGTAGTTTGTAATTAAAATAAATGGCAAAACAGAAATACAAACCGATTTATAGTGGTTCGGTCGTCGTGACCGACATCCATTCCTCTGATTTCTCTTCCGTCGAGGCCACCTGCATTCACTATCGATCTTCCTTTAATAGGCAAAGATCAACCTCCTTCTTACACCCCTCTTCTCCTTTTACCAGGTTTAGGAGACAACCCTTACAAGCACACACACTCCTCTCTAAATAGAATTCTAAAGTTAGATCTAGAGTCGAAAGTCGTTAAGGCGTAGTTTGCCACCTCACCTTTGTCGGTTTGTTCTTCATCTTCGGATGAACTCGATTTGTTCCAAGCCATCTTGAGTGTTAGGAATAGAGTCGGTACTTAGGGGGGGGGGGGGGTGAATAAGTATAGCGGTAAAATCTACGTCGGTTTGAAAAACTTTCGTATGATAAAATCTGGTTTCGATGAAAACCATTTCGGAAAGATCTTTAAATTGAAAGCATACAAAAGTGTAGTTGATATAAGGCAAAGAAGGTAGTTTGCAGTTAAGATAAATAGCAAAACAGAAATGTAAACCGATTTATAGTGGTTCGGTCGTCGTGACCTACATCCACTCCTCTGATTCCTCTTCCATCGAGGCCACCGGCATCCACTATCGATCTTCCTTTAATAGGTGAAGATCAACCTCCTTCTTACACCCCTCTTCTCCTTTCACCAGGCTTAGGAGACAACCCTTAGAAGCACTCACTCCACTCTCAAACTATTCTAACATTTAGACTAGAAGATGAGGATTCTCACAAGAGATTCTAACAGCGTTTTTCCCTCTTTAAATTCTTTGTGCTTGTGTAGTTTAACCAGGGATGAGAGGGGTATTTATCAGCGTCAAGTTGATTCAAATTTGGAGCCTAAAAACATCTTATCCCGAGTTTCCTAGGTTTGGGCGGTACCACCGCTTGTGCTTGGCGGTACCACCACCAGTGTTAGTCTGACACTGATACTGCATTGGGCAGTACCACCGCTTGGCACTGGGCCATTGAGCAGTACCACCACCTAAACTGGTGGTACCACCGCCTGACACCCTGCTAGGAGCTATACCACTGCCCAAACTGGTGGTACCACTACTTGACATAGTCTCGAAGACTGTGCCATGATGGTGCCATCTCTTGGGTCACAATTTGGGCCTTTCATTGGGCCTAACACAATCCTTACATGGGCCCAATTGGCCCCTAATTAGGTTGGCCCAAATCCAAACTCAATTACGTGCTAACTACGGTTCCTATGATATATTCTAAGCTAAACAAGTCCGTAAGTCTAGTTTCTTCTGGCGAACTTCCGACGATCTCTCAGCAATGTTTTAGCGAAATCTCAGCAAGCTCCTAGACTTCACGACAATCTTCTTGGTGAGTTCCAACAAGCTTCTTTGGTAGGCTCCTAGACTTCTCGGCTAGTTCCTATAGAACTTTTGACGAACGTTTGGACTTCCGACGAACTCTTGAACTCTCAATGAAATCGCATCCTTGACTCCGGGACTTTATTTTGCTTTATGCCTTGCTATTGTAGTTAATCCTGCACATGTAAAAACACACTTCGATCTAGATAATTAATACTAAGCATGAGTCATATTGTCCGGCATGTCATTGGTGCATCGACGCTTCGTCCGATTCTTCGGTGCATCGTCCTCTCTTGCGGCCTATTACCCAATCGGCCAGTTGACTCCGTAACTCCAATATCCTTGGTGTAATATCTGCTCTTCTTGGCCCGATGCCCGAATCCATGGCCCGAAGCCTTTTGTAGATACGTCGACCGATCCTCTGTCTCAACATCCAATCTTTTGTCATGTTCCACCGGCCCAACATGATTCTTCCTACTTTAATTGTCTCATCCTGATCAAAGCATCCTGCGTCACTAAAAATGCAGATCAAATCATAAATACTATCAATTGGTTTCATCATCAAAATATGAGATTTAACAATCTCCCCCTTTTTTATGATGACAACCAATTGATGATAGAGTTAACCTTAACTCCTCCTATTAATATGTCATATTGATAGAACCTTGAATTCAAACTGAATTCAAGTCATTGCAAATTTTATCATGAATATTTGTAACACGTCATCATATATAACATGATCATACTTCTCCCCCTTTGTCATCAACAAAAAGGAGAAGTTACAACTACCAAGTATTTGGACATAGAAGTTCAAATCATTGCATAATATAATCATGACCTTTAGTTTAATTATTATGCAAGCTAGCAAATTTAGCAAGTGCTATATCATGTAAGCTATCAAGTTTTAGATATGCAAGGTAGTAAGATAGCAAGTTTACAACATACAAGCTAGCAAAAATTTCGAAAGCAAATGCAAGATAGCTTTCTTGTTGAAGTGTGTAAGCTAGCAATTCTTGCTTCCTATTGCAATGTGCAAGTTGTAAGTTTTGCTTCTTGAGTTTGGCAAGATAGTGATGTTCAAGATAGCAAGCTTTTTCTTCTCTTTTGAGAAGTGCCATTTTTGCTTCCTTTACAAAGTGCAAGCTAGCAAAATTTTATAAAATTTTAAAACATGCAAGCTAGCAATTTTGAGATGTTCAAAAAGCAACTCTTGCTTCTTGAAATATGCAAGTTCATAAATTTTGCTAGATGTGCAAGTTAGCATGTTTTGCCCCTTGAGATTGGCAAGATAACACTTTTGCTTCTTTTAAGATAGCAACTTTTTGCTTCTCTTTAGATCACAAGCTAACAATTCTAGCAAATTTTACATCATGTAAGGTAGCAAATTTTTGATGATGTTCAAGATATTAAGTTTTTCTCCTTGCAATATGTAAGCTAGCAAATATTTGCTTCCTTTGCAATATTTGAGCTAGCAGTATTTCTCTCCCTTTGTCTGTCAAAAAGAAGGGAAGAATACAATGTTATAATTCTTTTTCCTTTACATCAATTTCTAAATCATGACAAAGGTAAACAACAAAAATGAATGTCAAAAGATCATATCTCATTTTTAACAAGTTTCTTCTTTTTGTAAATAGAAAGCATGATAAGAAATGATCTTGATTCAAAAAGAAAACTCAAGTTATAATTCAAGAACTAACAAAAATCATGATTCATTTGACAAAAAGATTGTTGATTTATACATTTAAACCAACATCACTTCAACTCATCATGCATAATTTCAAAATGTAAAATCATCAAACATGATACAAACATTTATGTTCAAAACCTTCATCATTACTCTCATGCATGATAATAAAGCATTCATGATACCAAACATTAAATTAATATTTTTAATCATTTATCACTTCATGATTGTTGGTACCAAACATTCATCAATAAATCAACATTTTCATCATCTATTTTCTCTTGAGCAATTGGCAAAAAGAACCATAGGAGAAAAAAAAATATAATATCTTGATTGATGCATAAGAAATCTCTAGTTATAAATCTAAAAAAAAATCAAGATAAAGCTATTCAAATTCAAATCATCAAATCAAAATCATTTTCAAGAGATTCATAAAAAGGATATAGATAGATTCATTAATCTCTTCTTTTTAGAAAAATGGTAAGAAGAAACATAGGAGTTCAAAAACAAGATCTTGATTTATAGAGAAATCTCATATATCAAATATCGAGAAATCAAAATGATGATTAATATAAAAAATATCACAAGTTATAATCAAAAGAAAAATCATCATTTATCTTTAAATCATTCAACTTGTTAAATCAACAAAGTCACTTTTAAGATATTCATAAAAATGATACAAATTGATTTATCAAAATCAATTTCATGGTTCACAAATTTTATATCATAAATAGATTCATTATTTTAATTTCAATGATAATATTTTTTTCTTTTTATATGTTTCATTTTAAGTGATTGATTTTATATAAGTATGCTCAAATTTTTTATATGAAAGCCATCCAACAAAACTCGAAAAACAATGCAAAATCATCACAATACACATAATTGTTTATACCATACAATAAATTAATCACTAGATTTAATTCTAACATTTTATTCATTTATCATAAAATATATAATTTTCATAATCATTTTTAAAATTACTAGAATGATAAGCATGATCCTAATTTTTTAGCATTTTCATTATATTATTAAACATGTAATTTTTTAAAAAATAATTAAACTAAATTAAAAATAACTCATTAAAAGCATCATGTAATTTTGAAATAAATTAAGGGGCTTTCGTTTACCTCATCGTCAAAAGCCGTTAAGGCATAGTTTGCCACCTCGCCTTTGTTGATTTTCTTCTTGTCTTCGGATGAGCTTGATTCGTCCCATAGTGCTTCCTTCTTCTCGCGTTCATAGCAAGTAGTTGCGTTCTTTTTACTTTAATTCTTTAACTTTTGTTTCATGAGCTTTTTCAAATTTCATGAGGAGTTCAAGTTCACCATCATTTGAGCTTATACTCGAGTGGTCTTCAATCGTTCTAAGTCCCAAATCCTTCTTATTCTTTGGAAGGTTGTTCTTGAGTTCTTCAAGTGTATTGCACGTCAATTCATAGGTCATCAAAGACCCAATTAGTTCTTCAATCGAAAAATGATTCAAATCTTTTGATTCTTGTATTGCCGTTACTTTCGAATCTCAATTTTTAGAAAGTGATCGTAAAATCTTGTTAACGAGTTCAAAATTCGAAAAGCTTTTACCAAGTCCTTTTAGACTATTGATGATATCCGTAAAATGGGTGTACATGTTCCAATTGTCCCTCTTGGTTCCATACGAAACAACTCAAAATCATGCATCAAAAAGTTAATATTCGAATCTTTAACTTTGCTAGTGCTTTCATGTGTGATTTCAAAAGTATGCCAAATGTCAAAGACTGTTTCGTAAGTAAAAGCCCGATTAATCTCATTTTTGTCTAAGGCACAAAATATAGCATTCATAGCTCTAGCATTTAAGGAAAAAAGGTTTCTTCTCCAAATCATTCTCCAAATCATTCCATTCTTTCATTGGAGTAGAAGACTGAAATCTGTTTTCAATGATATTCCATAAGTTTAAATCCAATGAAAGCAAGAAAACTCTCATTCGAGTTTTCCAATATGTGTAGTTTGTCCCATTGAACAAGGGAGGACGAATGAGAGAGTAACCCTCTTGAAAGCCGAAAAGAGTCATTTCTCTTGGGTATTAAACCAAATGAGAAATACAAGGCTCTGATACCAATTGTTAGGAACATAGTTGGCACTAAGAGAGGGCGGTAAATTAGTGCAATAGTAAAAACTACGTCAGTTTGAAAAAACCTTCGTACGATAAAATCTGGTTTCAATGAAAACCATTTCGGAAAGATCTTTAAATTGAAAGCATATGGAAGTGTTGTTGATGTAAAGCAAGGAAGGTAATTTGCAGTTAAGATAAATAGCAAAACAGAAATGAAAACCGATTTATAGTGGTTCGGTCGTCGTGACCTACATTCACTCCTCCGATTCCTCTTCCGTCAAGGTCACCGGCATCCACTATCGATCTTCCTTTAATAGGTGAAGATCAATCTCCTTCTTACACCCCTCTTCTCCTTTTATCGGGTTTAGGAGATAACCCTTGCAAGCACTCACTCCTCTCTCAAACTATTCTAACACTTCAACTAGAAGAGGAGGATTCTCACAAGAGATTCTACCATCATTTTTTCCTCTTTAAATTCTTTGCACTTATGTAGTTTAACCAAGGATGAGAGGGGTATTTATAGGTCTCAAGTTGATTCAAACTTGGAGCCTAAAAACATCTTATCCCGGGTTTCCTGTGTTTGGGCGATACCACCACCTATGCTGGACAGTACCACCGCCAGTGTTAGTCTGACACTAACATTGCACTGGGCGGTACCACCGCCTGGCATTGGGCCACTAGGCGGTACCACCACCCAGACTAGCGGTACCACCACCTGACACCCTGCTAGGGGTGGTACCACCACTCAAACTTGCGGTACCACCACTTGACACATTCTTGAAGACTATGCCATGACGGTGTCATCTCTTGCGTCACTGTTTGGGCCTTTCATTGGGCCCAACATAGTCCTTATATGGGCCCAACTAGCCCTTAATTGGGTTGGCCCAAATCCAAACTTAATTATGTGCTAACTACGATTCCTAAGACATATTCTAATCTAAATAAGTATGTAAGTCTAGTTTCTTCCGGTAAGCTTCCGGTGATCTTTCGGTGAACTTCTGACGATCTCTCTGTAATGTTCTAGTGGACTCCTAGCAAGCTCCTAGACTTCACGATGATCTTCTTGGTGATTTCCGATAAGCTTCTTTGGCAAGCTCTTAGACTTCTCGGTTGGTTCCTACAGAACTTTCGATGAACGTCTGAACTTCCAACGAACTCTCGAACTCCCAACGAAATCGTGTCCTTGACTCGGGGACTTCTTTTTACTTTATGTCTTGCTATCGTAGTTAATCATGTTGAATCTCGGATTTTGATGATGAAGTCAATTGTCATTTGTTATCTAATCTATGTGTTGAGATAAGTGTGCAGGATTAACTACGATGAGAGTAAGACAAGCAGCAGGAGTTGCGCCGGAGTCAAGATCATGATCACGTTGGGAGTTCGAGAGTTCGACGGAAGTTCGGACGGTCGTCGGAGGTTCAGAGAGAAGAGATCCGAGAAGTCCAGAAGCTTGCCAAGCGAAGCTCGTCGGAACTCGCCAAGTGGATCGTCGCAAAGTCCAGGAGTATGCCGGATGTCCATAGAAGGATCACCGAGGGTTATCGGTTGATCGATGGAAGTTGGCAGGAAACTCGCCGGAAGAAGCGATTGACGCATCGGAGCAAAGCTGCAGAAGTTGTCTTAGAGTTAATCGTAGTTAGCATGATGATTAAGCATGAAAATGGGAGGTGATCCCATTAGCTTAATCCTGGGGCAATTGGGCCCCTGAAAAGATTCAAAGTGGGCCGAATGGAGTGAACCATTCGGACCCTGATTGCACCAGGAGGTGCAACCGCCCCAGCCAGGAGGTGCAACCGCCTGGGCTGTGGGGTTGGGAGGTGCAACCGCCCCAGCCAGGAGGTGCAACCGCCTGGGCTGTGGGGTTGGGAGGTGCAACCGCCCCAGCCAGGAGGTGCAACCGCCAGGGCTGCAAGGCTGGGAGGTGCAACCGCCCCAGCCAAGAGGTTGCACCGCCAGAGCTCAAGTTCCGAGCTCTGCCAGGCGATGCAACCACCGAGCTCAGTCTTCGAGCTCTGGCAGAGAGGTGCATCAGCCTGAGCTCAGTCTCGAGCTCTGCCAGGTGATGCATTCACCAAGCTCAGTCTTCGAGCTCTGGCAAAGAGGTGGATCAGCCTGAGCTCAGCTTGGAGCTCTGCCAGGTGATGCAACCACCGAGCTCAGTTTCGAGCTCTGCCAGGTGATGCAATCACCAAGCTCAGTCTTCGAGCTCTGCCAGGTGATGCAACCATCGAGCTCAGTCTTCGAGCTCTGGCAGAGAGAAGCAATCGGCAGAGCTCAGTCTTCGAGCTCTGCCAGGCGGTGCCACCTCTCCAGTCGAGAGGTGCAACTGCCTGATCCCAGAATTCTGGGATTTGATCGATTTGATCGTTTTGAGCTCGAATTTTGAATTGGGTTGGGGCCTATAAATACCCCACCCATTCAGCACTGAAAAGATATAGACCTATACCGAAATCGTGATCTTTTCTGTGATTCTAAAGAGCTCAAAAGTGTTGTAAAGCCTTTAAGTCTCCTCCTTCTGTTCTTCAAGTTTTCAATTGTAAAGTGAGGAGAGAAAGGTCTGTAAAGGTTGTCTCCTAAGCCTGCCAAAAGGAGAGAAATTGTAAGAGGGAAGTTTGGCCTTCGCCCATTGAAGGAAGGCACCTAGTTGACGTCGGCAACCTCATCGGTGGAGGAAGCCAAAAGTGGAGTAGGTCAAGGCTGACCGAACCACTCTAAATCTCTGGTTTGCGTTTATTTTCGAGCACTTTATCATTACTGCAAACCTCCCTCATCACTACTGCTCTCTGCGCTTTCACGAACAAGTTCTAAGTGCTGTTCTTCCAAATCTGCATTCAGACGTAAACTCGTATTTTCATACATTACAGTTTACGTTTACGTTTGATTCTGCAGAACTGTTTTCCGTGCTTTTACGAACGAGCTTCCTTGCAGTTTACGCTTACATTTTAATCCTATTAATAACTGCAATCTGTCCTCTACGATTTTACGAACGAGTTTCAACATTTAGACGTAAAACTGCATTCAGACGTAAATCGGCTTTCTTCGCTCAATCATCAGATTTCAGTTCACGTTTACGTCTTGGTTTCAACTGCATACTGCCTTCTGCGAGTATACAAACGAGTTTCAAAGTTTAGACGTAAATCTGCATCTAACTGCATTTAGACGTAAATCTGCGTTTAGACGTAAAACTGCGTTTAGACGTAAAACTGCGTTTAGACGTAAAACTGCGTTTAGACGTAAATCTGCGTTTAGACGTAAAACTACGTTTAGACGTAAAACTGCGTTTAGACGTAAATCTGCGTTTAGACGTAAATCTGCATTTAGACGTAAATCTGAGTTTAGACGCAAAACTGCGCTTAGACGCAAAACTGCGCTTAGACGCAATCTGCGCTTAGACGCAAAACTGCGCTTAGACGCAATCTGCGCTTAGACGCAAACTGCACTTAGATACAAACTGAGAATTTGCTTTTGCATCATAATAGTTTTTGAACAAACGCAGCTTTTGGTTTTTAAATCGTTGTAAGATTTCCGCTGCACTAATTCACCCCCCCCCTCTTAGTGCTCTCGATCCTAACAATTGGTATCAGAGCAAGGTTAACTCTCTAAAGGATTAAAACCCAAGAGAGATGGCATACGCCGGAAACCAAGAGGGGCATTCAATTACACGTCCACCCATGTTCAGTGGAACGGACTACACTTACTGGAAGACCCGAATGAGGATCTTTCTTATTTCTATGGATTTTGAACTGTGGAACCTTGTTGAAAATGGATTTTCAAAATCTTCTCTTCCAATGATCGATTGGAACGATTTGGAGAAGAAGGCTTTCGCTCTTAATGCAAAGGCTATGAATGCCTTATTTTGCGCACTTGATAAAAACGAGTTTAATCGTGTTTCAACTTGCGAAACTGCTTTTGATATTTGGCACACACTTGAAGTGACCCACGAGGGCACAAGTAGAGTGAAAGAGTCAAAAATCAATCTGTTGCTGCATTCTTTTGAACTTTTCCGAATGAAACCGAGTGAAACCATTGGCGACATGTTTACCCGTTTCACGGATGTCGTCAACGGTCTAAAAGGACTCGGAAAGAGCTTTTCGGATTTTGAGCTTGTTAATAAGATACTAAGATCCCTTCCTAAGAGTTGGGATCCTAAAGTCACCGCCATTCAAGAGGCAAAAGATCTGCGAAATTTCCCTCTTGAAGAACTAGTCGGGTCATTAATGACCTACGAAATGACCTGCAAAGCTCATGAAGAGCAAGAAGACATCCTTCCAAAGAACAGGAAGGATATGGCACTTAAAACTTCTGAATGCCACTTGAGAGAAAACTCAAGTGATGAGGATTGTGACGATGACTTGGCACTTTTGACAAGAAAGTTTAAGAAATTCTTCAAAAGAAACAAGTTTAAAAACGATGTGAAAAATAAACTTGAATCAAAGAAGGACCAAGTGATCTGCTACGAATGTAAAAAGCCGGGACACTACAAAAGTGATTGTCCCCAAGTCAAGAAAAGAACAACAAAGAAGAAGGCGCTCCAAGCAACATGGGATGATTCGAGCGCATCTGAGGAAGAGGAGTCCAACACCGAGCAAGTTGCTCATTACGCCTTTATGGCCATCGAAGAGGAGGTAACGGATTTATTAGATGCTGATTTATCTTTCGATGAATTACTAAATGCCTTCCATGATTTATTTGATGAATGCAAAGTTATAAATAAGAAATACAAGTTGCTAAAAAAGCTACATGATAATCTTACTTGTGAGTTTGATAAGTTAAAAGTCGAACATCATGATAGTTTAAATTCATGTATCAAATGTCATGATTTAGAAACTATACAAAAAGAAAACTTGCTACTTAAGGACACCTTGAAGAAATTCGAGGTTGGTAGCAAGTCATTAAACATGATCCTTACAAACAAGGGTCATGCTCCCAAAAGAAGTGGGATTGGATTTGTGAGGAGTCCTCACCGAAATCCAACTACCTTTGTAAAAGGCCCCATCTTACACGTTCAACACCAAACCAAGTGCAACTTTTGTTGCAAATCTGGACACAAGACACATTGTTGTCCATTCAAGAAAATAAGTCCAAACAAATTAATTTGGATTCCTAAAGGAACCATGATAAACTCTATGCAACATGATAGAAAATGTAGATCTATTTATGAGGCACCCAAAAGCAAATGGGTACCTAAACGTCATCCTTTCTTGTAGAAAACTAAACAATCGCAAGCTAGGAGCAAGAAATGGTACCTTGATAGTGGATGCTCAAGGCATATGACCGGAGATCCATCTCAATTCTCTAAGCTCTCTAGCATAGACGAAGGATATGTCACCTTCGGAGACAACAACAAGGGTAAAATCATTGGCAAAGGAACCATAGGTAACAAATCCAACCTCTCTATTGAAGATGTTTTACTAGTTGATGGTTTAAAACATAACCTCTTGAGCATTAGTCAATTATGTGATAAAGGATATATTATAAGATTTGAATCTAATGCCTGCATCATTGAAAAACCATACAAAAATGTATCTATGATTGCATTAAAACAAAACAACGTATACACTATTGACATCAATGACTTATGTGATGAAATGTGCTTTGCCGTTATGAATGAGGATGCTTGGCTATGGCATAGAAGATTAGGTCATGCTAGCATGAAACTAATCAATCAAGTATCATCTAGAGAACTTGTAAGAGGAATTCCTCATATCAAGTTCATCAAAGATAATGTATGTGATGCTTGCCAATTAGGTAAGCAAATTAGGGGTAGCTTCAAAGCTAAGAATCAAATAAGCACCTCTAGGCCCTTACAATTGATCCATATGGACTTGTTCGGACCAATCTCTACATCGAGTCTAGGAGGTAGCAAATACGCCTTTGTCATTATTGATGACTACAGCAGATATACATGGACCTACTTCTTAAAACAAAAAAATGAATGCTTTAGACATTTTACCAAGTTTTGTAAACGTGTTCAAAATGAGAAGGAATCTATGATTTCGTCAATTAGAAGTGATCACGGTGGAGAATTTCAAAACCAAGACTTCCAAGAATTCTGTGAACTCAACGGATACAACCATTGTTGAATCTCGTATTTTGATGATGAAACTACTTGATATATGTTTATGATTTAATCTGCATTTTGAGTGACGCAGGATGCTTCGATCAGGATGAGACAATTAAAGCAGGAAAATCATATTGTGCCGAAGGAACATGTCAGAAGATTGGACGTCGGGCCAGTGGATCGGTCGACGTATCGACAGAAGGCTTCGGGCCGTGGACTCGGGCATCGGGCCAAGAAGAGCGGGTATTGTGCCAAGGATATCGGAGTTGCGGAGTCAACTGGCCGATTGGGCAATAGGCTGCACGAGAGGACGATGCGCCGAAGAATCGGACGAAGCGTCGAGGGACCAATGACATGTCGGACAACTTGGTTAATTGCTTAGGATTAATTGTCTCGATTGAAGTTTTGTTTTAATTGTGCAGGATTAACTATGATAACGATGAAGACATAAAGCGAAACAAAGTGTCGGAGTCAAGCGCGAAGGATTTGTTGCGAGTTCGAGAGTTCGACGGAAGTCCGAAGATTCGTTGGGAGTTCGCGGAGCTCGCCGAGAAAGATCGGAGCTTGCCGAAGAAGCTCGTTGGAACTCGCTAAGAACAAATCGTGAAGTCTAGGAGCTTGCCGGGAGTCCGCAGAATGGTTTCCGAGAGTTCATCGGAAGACCGCCGGAAGTTTGCCGGAAGCTCGCTAGAAGAAGTCTTGACTTGCGGACTTTGTAATAGCTTAGAAAATGTCTTTAAATTCATAGTTAGCACGTTAATTAGGGTTAGGATTAGGTGTTAATCCTATAACCCAAGTAGGGGCCAATTAGGCCCAAGTTCGGACTGGTTTGGACCAAGTTTGGAGCCAAACCAAGTGAGCTGGAATAGTGAAGAGGTGCCACCTCTCCAGCCTGGAGGTGCAACCGCCTGGGCTGTGGGGTTGGGAGGTGCAACCGCCCCAGCCAGGAGGTGCAACCGCTAGGGCTGCAAGGCTGGGAGGTGCAACCGCCCCAGCCGAGAGGTGCAACCGCCCAGAGCTCAGTCTTCGAGCTAGACTGGGCGGTGCAACCTCCTCTGCCAAGAGGTAGCACCGCCAGAGCTCAAGTTTCGAGCTCTGCCAGGCGATGCAACCACCGAGCTCAGTCTTCGAGCTCTGGCAGAGAGGTGCATCAGCCTGAGCTCAGTCTCGAGCTCTGCCAGGTGATGCAATCACCGAGCTCAGTCTTCGAGCTCTGGCAGAGAGGTGCATCAGCCTGAGCTCAGTTTGGAGCTCTGCCAGGTGATGCAACCACCGAGCTCAGTTTCGAGCTCTGCCAGGTGATGCAATCACCAAGCTCAGTCTTCGAGCTCTGCCAGGTGATGCAACCATCGAGCTCAGTCTTCGAGCTCTGGCAGAGAGAAGCAATCGGCAGAGCTCAGTCTTCGAGCTCTGCCAGGCGGTGCCACCTCTCCAGTCGAGAGGTGCAACCGCCTGATCCCAGAATTCTGGGATTTGATCGATTTGATCGTTTTGAGCTCGAATTTTGAATTGGGTTGGGGCCTATAAATACCCCACCCATTCAGCACTGAAAAGATACAGACCTACACCGAAATCTTGATCTTTTCTGTGATTCTAAGAGCTCAAAAGTGTTGTAAATCCTTTAAGTCTCCTCCTTCTGTTCTTCAAGTTTTCAGTTGTAAAGTGAGGAGAGAAAGGTCTGTAAAGGTTGTCTCCTGAGCCTGTCAAAAGGAGAGAAACTGTAAAAGGGCAGTTAGCCTTCGCCCATTGAAGGAAGGCACCTAGTTGACGTCGGCAACCTCGTCGGTGGAGGGAGCCAAAAGTGGAGTAGGTCAAGGCTGACCGAACCACTCTAAATCTCTGGTTTGCGATTATTTTTGAGCACTTTATCATTACTGCAAACCTCCTCCATTGCTACTGCTCTCTGCGCTTTCACGAACAAGTTCTAAGTGCTGTTCTTCCGAATCTGCATTCAGACGTAAATTCGTATTTTCATACATTACTGTTTACGTTTACGTTTGATTCTGCAGAACTGTCTTCCGTGCTTTTACGAACGAGCTTCTTTGCAGTTTACACTTACATTTTGATCCTATTGATAACTGCAAACTTTCCTCTACGATTTTACGAACGAGTTTCAACATTTAGACGTAAAACTGCATTCAGACGTAAATCGACTTTCCTCGCTCAATCATCAGATTTCAGTTCACGTTTACGTCTTGATTTCAACTGCATACTGCCTTTTGCGAGTATACAAACAAGTTTCAAAGTTTAGACGTAAATCTGCGTCTAGACGTAAAACTGCGTTTAGACGTAAATCTGCGTTTAGACGTAAATCTGAGTTTAAGACGTAAATCTGAGTTTAGACGTAAATCTGCGTTTAGACGTAAAACTGCGTTTAGACGTAAATCTGCGTTTAGACGTAAATCTGCGTTTAGACGTAAATCTGCGTTTAGACGTAAATCTGCGTTTAGACGTAAATCTGAGTTTAGACGTAAATCTGAGTTTAGACGTAAACTGCGCTTAGACGCAAAACTGCGCTTAGACGCAATCTGCGCTTAGACGCAAACTGCACTTAGATACAAACTGAGAATTTGCTTTTGCATCATAATAGTTTTTGAACGAACGCAGCTTTTGGTTTTTAATCGCTGTAAGATTTCCGGCGCACTAATTCACCCCCCCCTCTTAGTGCTCTCGATCCTAACAATTGGTATCAGAGCGGGGTTTTTCTCATTTCGGATTTACACCCGAGAGAAATGACTTTTCAGGAGGGCTGTTCGGTCTTTCGTCCACCGTTCTTTAACGGATTGGACTACACTTATTGGAAAACTCGAATGAGAGTTTTCTTAATTTCTCTAAATCTGGATTTATGGAATATCATTGAAAACGGTTTTCAACTTCCCTCCAAACCGATGAACGAATGGTCGGTTTTGGAGAAGAAGAATTTTTCTTTAAACGCAAAGGCTATGAATGCCTTATTTTGCGCATTGGACAAAAATGAGTTCAATCGGATTTCTACGTGTGAAACGGCTTTCGATATTTGGCGCACTCTTGAAATCACGCACGAGGGAACTAGTAGAGTCAAAGACTCGAAAGTTAATATTCTACTGCTTGATTTCGAGCTTTTTCATATGAAACCAAGCGAAACCGTTGTTGACATGTACACCCGTTTTACGGATGTCGTCAATGGTTTAAAATCACTTGGTAAAAGCTTTTCGGATTTTGAACTCGTTAACAAAGTTTTGCGCTCACTTTCTAAAACTTGGGATTCAAAAGTAACTGCTATTCAAGAATCGAAAAACTTGAACCATTTTCCACTTGAAGAACTAATTAGTTCATTGATCACATATGAAATGACGTGCAATGCACGTGAAGAACTTGAGAACCACCTTCCAAAGAACAGGAAGGATTTGGAACTCTGGACAAATGAATGCCACTTGAGCGATGACTCAAGTGATGAGGACAATGATGAACAAACCAACCTTCCAAAGAACAGGAAGGATTTGGGACATAGAACATTTGAAGACCACTCGAGCATAAGCTCAAGTGATGGTGAACTTAAAATGAAACGAAAATTAAAAAGCAAAAAGAATGGAACTACTTGCTTTAAACGCAAGAAGAAGAACAAAAATTGGGATGAATCGAGCTCCTCCGAAGAAGAGAAAGTCAACAAAAGCAAGGCGGCAAACTACGCCTTAACAGCCTACAATGATGAGGTAATCGAAATCCCCCTAATTTACTTCGAAAGTACATGATGCCTTTCATGATGCACTTTTCTTTTTCTTTAAATTTTGTTGAAAATTATATTTTTAATAATTTAACAATGAAAATGCAAAAATATGATCATGCTTGTAATCTTGAAAATGATAATGAAAATTGCATGTCTTATGTTAATGCAAGATAGAAATCTAATGATTTTACACCTAGTGAGATTAATCTTATAGAAGCAAGAATGTATATTTTGATGATTTTCATATTGCTTTTCAATGACGATACATGGCTTTTGTCTGGAAGGCTTGATATTTTTCATTGTCTTTGTTTATTAAATATAATGTATGGTTTTGACATAAAAATAAAGATTTGAGCATGCTATTATAAAGTCAATCATAAATTAAAACTAAAGAAGTTTTAGGCATTTATAAGAATCATTCAAAATTATGTTCAATGAAACCTTGCTTAATGTTGCAATGAAAATATTAAAGTTATACTTGATGATTTCAGATCTGACAAATGCTACACTTTAAATATGAATCATTCTTCAATCAGATTAAATGCTTCAATCATTTTCTATCTCTAAGAGTTTTCGATTTTGGTGAAATACAAGTGATACATTCATTTATGATATCTTGTAAATCACTTGAATTATGAATGAGTTTTTCTTTTTTATGATGTGTTAAAAGAATCACTTAAAAAGAAAATGTTTTTCCCATTTTATCGAGATTAATGATTTCATGATATTATGTGAATCTCGAAACTGATTTTGATGAAATAGTAATAACGTTATTCATGTTATGAATCTTAAAAATGATAATATGCTTCATGTGATAATATGGATACATGAAACACTTATGATTTTCTGTGTATTCATAAAATATTTATCTCATCATCCAATAACTCTTCTTGATATTCCTTATGAGATGAAATGAAATAATGCATGAAATACAAATGAGGAGTTAATAATCATGCATAATAGGATGTAATGAATTCTAGATACCATCGTTTGAATATCTATGATCATGCTGCCAAAATGATATATCACGAATGCTTGAATATCATGTTTGATATGCTCATGATGATGATTGATTTTTCGGTATCATGCATAAATTTTTTGAAATGTAATGTTAATGAATCTGTGCATTGAAACTATAATGATGCACAAATAAAAATGATTACTTACCTTTGTCATGATTTAGAAATTGATGTAAAGGGTTTTTCCCTTGTTGACAATGACAAAGGGGGAGATAGCTAGCTTGTACAAGTCAAGAAGATGCAAAAACTTGATTTGCTAGCTTACCTATTTTAAGAAGCAAAGATTGCTAACTTGCTTATTTCAAGAAGAAAAATTGTCTTCTTGAACATCACTATCTTGAATATCTCAAGAAGCAAAACTTGCAATTTGCACATTGCAATAGGAAACAAGAATCATGAGCTTACACAAGAAATTTATCTTGCATTTGCTTTCGAAATTTTTGCTAGCTTATATATTGTGAAACTTGTATATCGTAAAAATTGCTAGCTTGTTGGTCTAAAGAGAAGCAAAAAGTTGTTATCTCAAAAGAAGCAAATGTGCTATCTTGCCTATCTCAAGAGGCAAAAATGCTAACTTGCGCATCTAGCAAAGTGAGCAAAATTTTCAAGAAGCAAGAGTTGCCTTCTTGAACATCTCTAATTTGCTAGCTTGCATGATGTAGAACTTGCTATCTTGAACATTACCAAAAGTGCTATCTTATATGCTATAAAACTTGCATATCTAAAACTTGATAGCATGAATGTTCTAAGCATGATGTAACACTTGCTAAATCTTCTAGCTCCAAGATTGCATGATGATAAAACTTGATACTATGTTTTTCATGCAATGAGTTGAACCAATATCACACACACTTGATTGTAGTACTTCTCCTTTTTGTTGATGACAAAGGGGGAGAAGTATGTTGATGACATGACATGTGATGCATAAGTTTATGCATAAGTTAATGTTGACGTGTTGCAAGTATTCATGATGAATATTGCAATGACTTGAATTCAGTTTGAATTCAAGGTTCTATCAATATGGCATATTGATAGGGGGAGTTTGTTTAAACTCCGGGAGTTAAGTTTAACTCCGTCATCAAGTGGTTGTCATCATCAAAAAGGGGGAGATTGTTGAATCTCGTATTTTGATGATGAAACTACTTGATATATGTTTATGATTTAATCTGCGTTTTGAGTGACGCAGGATGCTTCGATCAGGATGAGACAATTAAAGCAGGAAAATCATATTGTGCCGAAGGAACATGTCAGAAGATTGGACGTCGGGCCAGTGGATCGGTCGACGTATCGACAGAAGGCTTCGGGCCGTGGACTCGGGCATCGGGCCAAGAAGAGCGGGTATTGTGCCAAGGATATCGGAGTTGCGGAGTCAACTGGCCGATTGGGCAATAGGCTGCACGAGAGGACGATGCGCCGAAGAATCGGACGAAGCGTCGAGGGACCAATGACATGTCGGACAACTTGGTTAATTGCTTAGGATTAATTGTCTCGATTGAAGTTTTGTTTTAATTGTGCAGGATTAACTATGATAACGATGAAGACATAAAGCGAAACAAAGTGTCGGAGTCAAGCGCGAAGGATTTGTTGCGAGTTCGAGAGTTCGACGGAAGTCCGAAGATTCGTTGGGAGTTCGCGGAGCTCGCCGAGAAAGATCAGAGCTTGCCGAAGAAGCTCGTTGGAACTCGCTAAGAACAAATCGTGAAGTCTAGGAGCTTGCCGGGAGTCCGCAGAATGGTTTCCGAGAGTTCATCGGAAGACCGCCGGAAGTTTGCCGGAAGCTCGCTAGAAGAAGTCTTGACTTGCGGACTTTGTAATAGCTTAGAAAATGTCTTTAAATTCATAGTTAGCACGTTAATTAGGGTTAGGATTAGGTGTTAATCCTATAACCCAAGTAGGGGCCAATTAGGCCCAAGTTCGGACTGGTTTGGACCAAGTTTGGAGCCAAACCAAGTGAGCTGGAATAGTGAAGAGGTGCCACCTCTCCAGCCTGGAGGTGCAACCGCCTGGGCTGTGGGGTTGGGAGGTGCAACCGCCCCAGCCAGGAGGTGCAACCGCCAGGGCTGCAAGGCTGGGAGGTGCAACCGCCCCAGCCGAGAGGTGCAACCGCCCAGAGCTCAGTCTTCGAGCTAGACTGGGCGGTGCAACCTCCTCTGCCAAGAGGTAGCACCGCCAGAGCTCAAGTTTCGAGCTCTGCCAGGCGATGGAACCACCGAGCTCAGTCTTCGAGCTCTGGCAGAGAGGTGCATCAGCTTGAGCTTAGTCTCGAGCTCTGCCAGGTGATGCAATCACCGAGCTCAGTCTTCGAGCTCTGGCAGAGAGGTGCATCAGCCTGAGCTCAGTTTGGAGCTCTGCCAGGTGATGCAACCACCGAGCTCAGTTTCGAGCTCTGCCAGGTGATGCAATCACCAAGCTCAGTCTTCGAGCTCTGCCAGGTGATGCAACCATCGAGCTCAGTCTTCGAGCTCTGGCAGAGAGAAGCAATCGGCAGAGCTCAGTCTTCGAGCTCTGCCAGGCGGTGCCACCTCTCCAGTCGAGAGGTGCAACCGCCTGATCCCAGAATTCTGGGATTTGATCGATTTGATCGTTTTGAGCTCGAATTTTGAATTGGGTTGGGGCCTATAAATACCCCACCCATTCAGCACTGAAAAGATACAGACCTACACCGAAATCTTGATCTTTTCTGTGATTCTAAGAGCTCAAAAGTGTTGTAAATCCTTTAAGTCTCCTCCTTCTGTTCTTCAAGTTTTCAATTGTAAAGTGAGGAGAGAAAGGTCTGTAAAGGTTGTCTCCTGAGCCTGTCAAAAGGAGAGAAACTGTAAAAGGGCAGTTAGCCTTCGCCCATTGAAGGAAGGCACCTAGTTGACGTCGGCAACCTCGTCGGTGGAGGGAGCCAAAAGTGGAGTAGGTCAAGGCTGACCGAACCACTCTAAATCTCTGGTTTGCGTTTATTTTCGAGCACTTTATCATTACTGCAAACCTCCTCCATTGCTACTGCTCTCTGCGCTTTCACGAACAAGTTCTAAGTGCTGTTCTTCCGAATCTGCATTCAGACGTAAATTCGTATTTTCATACATTACTGTTTACGTTTACGTTTGATTCTGCAGAACTGTCTTCCGTGCTTTTACGAACGAGCTTCTTTGCAGTTTACACTTACATTTTGATCCTATTGATAACTGCAAACTTTCCTCTACGATTTTACGAACGAGTTTCAACATTTAGACGTAAAACTGCATTCAGACGTAAATCGGCTTTCCTCGCTCAATCATCAGATTTCAGTTCACGTTTACGTCTTGATTTCAACTTCATACTGCCTTCTGCGAGTATACAAACAAGTTTCAAAGTTTAGACGTAAATCTGCGTCTAGACGTAAAACTGCGTTTAGACGTAAATCTGCGTTTAGACGTAAATCTGCGTTTAGACGTAAATCTGCGTTTAGACGTAAATCTGAGTTTAGACGTAAATCTGAGTTTAGACGTAAACTGCGCTTAGACGCAAAACTGCGCTTAGACGCAATCTGCGCTTAGACGCAAACTGCACTTAGATACAAACTGAGAATTTGCTTTTGCATCATAATAGTTTTTGAACGAACGCAGCTTTTGGTTTTTAATCGCTGTAAGATTTCCGGCGCACTAATTCACCCCCCCCTCTTAGTGCTCTCGATCCTAACAACCATAACTTCTCTACTCCAAGAAATCCTCAACAAAATGGGGTAGTAGAAAGAAAAAATCGAAATTTGCAAGAAATGGCAAGAACCATGTTGAATGAACATAGCCTACCCAAATATTTTTGGGCCGAAGCTGTAAACACTGCATGTTATATTTTAAATAGAGTCCTAGTAAGACCCTTACTCACCAAAACTCCTTATGAGTTATGGAATAACAAAAAACCCAATGTCTCATATTTTAAAGTCTTTGGGTGTAAGTGTTTTATCTTGAATGAAAAGGATAACTTAGGAAAATTCGATGCTAAATCTGATGAAGGAATCTTTCTTGGTTATTCTTCGGTTTCTAAAGCTTTTCGCATCTTCAATAAAAGAACCTTAATTATTGAAGAATCCATCCATGTTGTTTTCAATGAGATTTCAGAAATTAAGAAAAATGATCTTGATGATGATATTAATTTTGATTCCTTGAATTTAAACGAAACCCCGTCTCCAACTAGCAACTTGGTTGCATCCACTTCCAAAACATCCTTACCCAAGGATTGGAAGTATATAGATGCTCATCCTAAGGAGCTAATCCTAGGAGACACATCAAAGGGGGTTCAAACACGATCTTCTTTTAAAAACTTTTGTGCCAACGCCGCTTTTCTCTCCCAAATTGAACCCAAATGTGTTGATGAAGCCATGAAAGATGATTCATGGATTATCGCAATGCAAGATGAATTAAATCAATTTGAGAGAAATGAGGTGTGGACGCTTGTTCCTAGGCCAAATGACCATTTAGTAATTGGTACTAAATGGGTCTTTAGAAACAAGCAAGATGAAAATGGTATCGTGGTTAGAAACAAGGCTAGATTAGTGGCCAAAGGTTTCAACCAAGAAGAAGGTATCGATTACGAAGAAACCTTCGCACCTGTGGCTCGATTGGAAGCCATAAGGATGCTCCTTGCCTACGCTAGTTGCAATAATTTTAAGTTATTTCAAATGGATGTTAAAAGCGCTTTTCTAAATGGTTTCATTTCCGAAGAAGTTTATGTTGAACAACCTCCTGGATTTGAAAATAATGGCTACCCTAATCATGTGTTTAGATTAACTAAAGCTCTCTATGGTTTAAAACAAGCCCCAAGGGCTTGGTATGAGAGACTTAGCTCTTTTCTCATTGAAAATAATTTCATAAAAGGCAAGGTTGATACTACATTGTTTATCAAGAATTTTGAAAATGATTTTCTCATTGTTCATATTTATGTTGATGACATTATCTTTGGTTCTACAAATGAATCTCTTTGTGAATCCTTTGCGAAAACTATGAGTCATGAATTCGAAATGAGTCTAATGGGAGAGTTAACATTCTTCTTAGGCCTACAAATCAAACAACTAAGCAATGGCATCTTTATTAGTCAAACCAAATATGCTGAGAGTTTGCTAAAGAAGTTCAAAATGAATAATTCAAAAGCCATTGACACCCCTATGAGCACCTCCACTAAGTTAGAAATTGATGAGAATGGAGAAAGCTTCGATCAAAAAACCTATAGGGGTATGATAGGAAGTTTACTTTACCTCACTGCCACCAGACCGGACATCATGTTCAGTGTAGGACTTTGTGCTAGATTTCAATCAGACCCTAAGATATCTCATCTCAAAGCAGTCAAAAGAATACTCAGATATCTTAATGGAACTACCAATCTAGGATTATGGTACCCAAAATCAGAAAACTTTGAATTAACAGCCTATGCTGATGCGGACTTCGCTGGCTGTAAACTAGACAGAAAAAGCACATCAGGATCATGTCAATTTTTAGGACATGCTCTTGTATCCTGGTCATCTAAGAAACAAAACTCGGTTGCCCTATCAACAACCGAAGCTGAATACATTGCAGCAAGTGCATGCTGTGCACAAGTTGTATGGATGAAAAACACTTTAGAAGATTACAAAGTGAATCTTAAAGATATTCCCATTAAATGTGATAACACGAGTGCAATATGCTTAACTAAAAATCCTATACAACACTCAAGAACAAAACACATTGATATTAGACATCACTTTATACGAGATCATGTCACTAATCATGATGTAACCATAGAGTTTATTGATACCAAACATCAACTAGCTGATATCTTCACAAAACCCCTATGTGAAGAACAATTTGATTACATAAGAAGAGAATTAGGAATGTTGATGTGTCCGAATACTTAAATTTATTTTTCAAATGTTATTACTATTACATGCCTTGACAACGCTTGATCAAATAACATGTTGCAAATTATGTGACAAATATTTTTAAACCAAATGCATGTAAGAAGTTCATTTTTCGGGTTGTATGCTAAAAATGGGATGTTCCCGTACACTCTTATGAAAACTCTTTGGAAAATGACTTTCCTTCGTCAAGCAAAAAACAATAAAGAGATATATGTGTCATGACTTCCTTTATATGCTTGAAAATGCTATCATGCTTTTTGTTGATGACAAAGGGGGAGAAAAATATGAATTGATAAACACTATGTCATAGCTGAACTGCCATAATCATATCTATGTCATAGTTGCAAATACTTGAGTGATGCTATAAACAATGTTATGCCATCCTTGCATCACCAAGAGATATGTGAACATGTACTATAGTTTGCATCATATCTTGATTTGATATTGTGAAGAAAATGCAAACTTACTAGAAAATCTCAAATGTGAGCATCATGTAAAAAGTCCTTCGTAGCTTTATATGATTACATGATGAATGGTTACAAACACTATCATACAAACTTGATGATGTATGTCATGCCTTGACATAATTCTTGAAGAGATACATCATGATAGGCATCATGATGGGAGCATTGATAAGTTTAACTGATCTAACTTATCAATACGTCACTTGAATTCTTAGGTCTTGAATTCAAGGTTGACTTATCTCAACTATGGCATATAGATAGGGGGAGTTAAGGACAACTCCTTTATCAATTGATTGTCATCATCAAAAAGGGGGAGATTGTTGAATCTCGGATTTTGATGATGAAGTCAATTGTCATTTGTTATCTAATCTATGTGTTGAGATAAGTGTGCAGGATTAACTACGATGAGAGTAAGACAAGCAGCAGGAGTTGCGCCGGAGTCAAGATCATGATCACGTTGGGAGTTCGAGAGTTCGACGGAAGTTCGGACGGTCGTCGGAGGTTCAGAGAGAACAGATCCGAGAAGTCCAGAAGCTTGCCAAGCGAAGCTCGTCGGAACTCGCCAAGTGGATCGTCGCAAAGTCCAGGAGTATGCCGGATGTCCGCAGAAGGATCACCGAGGGTTATCGGTTGATCGACGGAAGTTGGCAGGAAACTCGCCGGAAGAAGCGATTGACGCATCGGAGCAAAGTTGCAGAAATTGTCTTAGAGTTAATCGTAGTTAGCATGATGATTAAGCATGAAAATGGGAGGTGATCCCATTAGCTTAATCCTGGGGCAATTGGGCCCCTGAAAAGATTCAAAGTGGGCCGAATGGAGTGAACCATTCGGACCCTGATTGCACCAGGAGGTGCAACCGCCCCAGCCAGGAGGTGCAACCGCCTGGGCTGTGGGGTTGGGAGGTGCAACCGCCCCAGCCAGGAGGTGCAACCGCCAGGGCTGCAAGGCTGGGAGGTGCAACCGCCCCAACCAAGAGGTTGCACCGCCAGAGCTCAAGTTCCGAGCTCTGCCAGGCGATGCAACCACCGAGCTCAGTCTTCGAGCTCTGGCAGAGAGGTGCATCAGCCTGAGCTCAGTCTCGAGCTCTGCCAGGTGATGCATTCACCAAGCTCAGTCTTCGAGCTCTAGCAGAGAGGTGGATCAGCCTGAGCTCAGCTTGGAGCTCTGCCAGGTGATGCAACCACCGAGCTCAGTTTCGAGCTCTGCCAGGTGATGCAATCACCAAGCTCAGTCTTCGAGCTCTGCCAGGTGATGCAACCATCGAGCTCAGTCTTCGAGCTCTGGCAGAGAGAAGCAATCGGCAGAGCTCAGTCTTCGAGCTCTGCCAGGCGGTGCCACCTCTCCAGTCGAGAGGTGCAACCGCCTGATCCCAGAATTCTGGGATTTGATCGATTTGATCGTTTTGAGCTCGAATTTTGAATTGGGTTGGGGCCTATAAATACCCCACCCATTCAGCACTGAAAAGATATAGACCTATACCGAAATCGTGATCTTTTCTGTGATTCTAAAGAGCTCAAAAGTGTTGTAAAGCCTTTAAGTCTCCTCCTTCTGTTCTTCAAGTTTTCAATTGTAAAGTGAGGAGAGAAAGGTCTGTAAAGGTTGTCTCCTAAGCCTGCCAAAAGGAGAGAAATTGTAAGAGGGAAGTTTGGCCTTCGCCCATTGAAGGAAGGCACCTAGTTGACGTCGACAACCTCATCGGTGGAGGAAGCCAAAAGTGGAGTAGGTCAAGGCTGACCGAACCACTCTAAATCTCTGGTTTGCGTTTATTTTCGAGCACTTTATCATTACTGCAAACCTCCCTCATCACTACTGCTCTCTGCGCTTTCACGAACAAGTTCTAAGTGCTGTTCTTCCAAATCTGCATTCAGACGTAAACTCGTATTTTCATACATTACAGTTTACGTTTACGTTTGATTCTGCAGAACTGTTTTCCGTGCTTTTACGAACGAGCTTCCTTGCAGTTTACGCTTACATTTTAATCCTATTAATAACTGCAATCTGTCCTCTACGATTTTACGAACGAGTTTCAACATTTAGACGTAAAACTGCATTCAGACGTAAATCGGCTTTCTTCGCTCAATCATCAGATTTCAGTTCACGTTTACGTCTTGGTTTCAACTGCATACTGCCTTCTGCGAGTATACAAACGAGTTTCAAAGTTTAGACGTAAATCTGCGTCTAACTGCGTTTAGACGTAAATCTGCGTTTAGACGTAAAACTGCGTTTAGACGTAAAACTGCGTTTAGACGTAAAACTGCGTTTAGACGTAAAACTGCGTTTAGACGTAAATCTGCGTTTAGACGTAAAACTACGTTTAGACGTAAAACTGCGTTTAGACGTAAATCTGCGTTTAGACGTAAATCTGCATTTAGACGTAAATCTGAGTTTAGACGCAAAACTGCGCTTAGACGCAAAACTGCGCTTAGACGCAATCTGCGCTTAGACGCAAAACTGCGCTTAGACGCAATCTGCGCTTAGACGCAAACTGCACTTAGATACAAACTGAGAATTTGCTTTTGCATCATAATAGTTTTTGAACAAACGCAGCTTTTGGTTTTTAAATCGTTGTAAGATTTCCGCTGCACTAATTCACCCCCCCCCCTCTTAGTGCTCTCGATCCTAACAAATCATACACATATAAAAATATACTTCGATCTAGACAATTAATACTATGCATGAATCATGTTGTCCGGCATGTCATTGGTCCATCGATGCTTCATCTGATTCTTCGATACATCATCCGCTCTTGCGGCCTATTACTCAATCGGCCAGTTGACTCTGCAACTCCGATATCCTTGGTGCAATATCCCCTCTTCTTGGCTCGATGCCTGAATCCATGGCCCGAAGTCTTTTGTCGATACATCGATCGATCCTCTAACTCGACGTCCAATCTTCTGACATGTTCCACCAGCCCAACATGATTCTTCCTACTTTAATTGTCTCATCCTGATCGAAGCATCACGCGTCACAAAAAATACAGATTAAATCATAAATACTATCAATTGGTTTCACCATCAAAATACGATATTCAACATTGAGTGCTCTCTTCTTCTTTGGTAACTTCTTTTTAAGTTCTTTTTTATTTTTTAGTTCTTGTTTAATAAACCTTTTAAATTTTATAGTGAGAAGTTCGAGTTCATCATCACTTAAGCTTTCACTCGAATGGTCTTCATTTGTTCTAAGCGCCAAATCTTTCCTGTTCTTTGGAAGGTTGTTCTCAAGTTCAAGCGTCACTTAAGTCATTTCATAGGTCATCAAAGATCCAATAAGTTCTTCAATCGGAAAATAGTTCAAGTCCTTTGATTCTTATATTGTTGTTACTTTATAATCCTAATTTTTAGAAAGTGATCGTAAAACTTTATTCACAAGTTCAAGATTCGAAAAAAATTTTCCAAGAGCTTTTAGGCCATTGACGACATCTGTAAAATGGGTGTACATGTCTCCAATAGTCTCGCTTGGTTTCATACGAAATAATTCAAAATCACATATCAAAATATTCATTTTAGAGTCTATAACTCTACTAGTGCCTTCATGTGCAATTTCAAGAGTGTGTCAAATATCGAAAGTCGTTTCGCAAATAGAAACTCGATTGAATTCAATTTTGTCTAAGGCGCAAAATAGATCTAGAATTTAAAGAAAAAGTTTTCTTCTCCAAATCATTTCATTCTTTCATTGGAGAAGAAGACTTTTCAAAATCATTTTCGATAATATTCCATAAATACAATCCATAGAAAGTAAGAAAACTCACATCCGAGTTTTCCAATAAATGTAGTCCGCCTCATTAAACATGGGAGGACGAATGATAGAAAAACCCTCTTGAAATCTAAAAAGAGCCATTTCTCTTGGGTGTTAAACCAAATAAAAAATAATATGGCTCTGATACCAACTATTAGGAACGAGTCGACACTAAGAGTGGGGGGTGAATTAGTATAGTGGATAAAACACATCAGGTTTAAAAAAGCTCGTACGATAAAAACTGATTTTGGAAATGTGAGTTTAACGTAAAAGCATACGAAAGAGTGTAATAAAAAGGTAAAGCAAGTAAAGCAATTTGCAAGGAAAGGTAAATTGCTCAAAATGAAATACAAACCAATTTATAGTGGTTTGGTAGTCGTGACCTACATCCACTCAATCGATTCCTCTTCCGTCGAGGCCATCGGCATCCACTAATGATTTTCCTTCAATGGGCAAAGATCAACTACCTTTTTACACACTTTCTCCTTTTCACGGGGTTAGGAGACAACCCTTATAACCTCTCTTTCTTAGACCTCACTTCTCCCTTTAGAAGAACTTTCTAAATACTAGAAAGAAGGGACTCTAAATCTTAAGAGAGTTTTCTATTTTTCTTTCCCCCATTTTCAACTCAATTTCATGCTCAATTCTGCTTATGTTAACCAAGGATAAGATGGGTATTTATAGGCCTCAAATGGATTCAAACTTAGAACCTAAAAGAGTCTCATCCCGGGTTTTCCAAGTCCTGACGGTACCACCATCGGGTCTAGCAGTACCACCACCTGGGAGACTGTGTTCGGGCGGTACCACCGCATGACATAGTCTTGGAGACTATGTCATGACGGTGCCACTTGTTGGGTCACTATTTGGGCCTGTCACTTAGCATAACACAGTCCATATATGGGCCCAACTGGCCCATAATTGGATTGGCCTAATTCTAATCCTAATTATGCGCTAGCTACAAAATTTAAGGCATACACTAAGCAAATTCGGTTCGATTAGTTTAGGTTTCTTCTGGCGAGCTTCTGGTGATCTTCTAGCGAACTTTCAATAATCTCTCGGTAATATTCCAATAGACTCCCGACAAGCTCCTGGACTTCACCATGATCTTCTTGGCGAGTTCTGATAAGCTTTTTTGGAAAGCTCCTGGACTTTTCAATCAATTCCGACAGAACTTTCGATGAACGTTCGGACTTTCGACGAACTCTCGAACTCTCAACGAAGTCTCGTTCTTAACTCTGGGACTTCATTTTGCTTTATGCTTTGATCACTATCATAGTTAATCCTATACAAATAAAACCTACTTCGATTTAGACAATTATTATAAAGCTTGAATCATATTGTCCGGTATGTCATTGGTTCATCGACGCTTCGTTGGATTCTTAAGTGCATCGTCCTCTCTTACGACCTATTTCCCAATCGGCCAGTTGACCTCCGCAACTCCGATTTCCTTAACGCAATTTTTGTTCTTCTTGGCTCGATGCCCGAACTCATGGCACAAAGTCTTCTACCGATACGTCAACCGATCATTCGGCTCAATGTTCAATCTTTTGACATGTTTCTCTCCGGTTCGACATGATTCTTTTTGTTTTAATTATCTATTTCTGATCGAAGCTTCCTGTGTCACTCAAAATGCAAATCAAATCATAAATACTATCAATCATTTTCATCATCAAAATATGAGATTCAACATATATAAATCTTGTATAATCATTTATGAATAAGATAAAATATCTATGACCATTAAGCGTCATTACATATTAGTATATATGATTTCTAAAGCTCGGAACTTTTAGTGGACTTGTTAGATAGTTTACCCTTTATACAATCTACCTAGGTTTCAAAAATCACTAAAATTTGAAGTTTTTAAAAATTTATTATTTATTAATCTCTTTTTTTAATGGAGATATGACATAATATATTATATCATAAATTAGAAGAATGATCATTTATAATACCATGCTTAAGTCCAGTATTTTGAACATGCATAATAAAATAGTTAAGTTTAAATTTTGAATCTAGATCAAATTTTAATAAATCATCAATTAAAGATCCAGTACTAATGACTCTTGTGAAATGCTAAACATAGAGTTTTGAAAAAGAAAATAAAAATCTACTTACATAAGTTTTAAAATAGAAACCAAATATCTGATAATACCCGTAGGTCTAAAAAAATTAAATACTCAAATTATCATCTTATTCCAATTAATTGATACAAGATAATTATCTCCTTGTAGAGCCAAGTGCTTATCCTTCATGAGTCAATTACAATCTTATTTGATGTCATTTATTCCTTTATAGTCATTTTAAAATAATTATTTTATAAAAGATGTGACTATCATCAATCAATATTACATTATGACTCTGCATGCTGTCGCTATTACTAAGTTACAAATATTAAAACTTTATATGATGTAGTCCTAAGTTACTAAGCCTTAAGGTATTCAAATAAAATTTTGATTCCCTTGATCTTTCCTAAACGAAATAGGTACATCACCATTAAACTAGTTAGAGTAGCTTTAGTATATGGCTAACGGAATAATAAATACTATAGGTAGAATAAGTTTTTAAGATTTTAATTTTTGATAAATGAATCAGACATTCACCATTAGATTAATATTTTATATATTAATTTATCATAAGCGAATTTGAATCCTCAGTCTATCGATGGGTGGATTGATATTAATAAGTATGTTAAATTTCACATTAATTGAAGAGAAATCAAAACCTTGTAATTGTTAGAGTCATCCTCTATTGTTAAATATAATTTTATTTAGGTCTTACCCTAAAAGGATAAAATTGTGTAAACTTATTTCAGGTACATAATTTTTTATTGGTCCTCGTGCTCATTCACAAATATAACTTATCAATTCTTCCCGAAGGGTCCATCGAGGCTACCCTCGTGCTCACATTGATGGAACAGCAAACATTATATATAAAGTTAGGTCCAATCATAAAAATATAAATTAAAGTCCACAAATTAAATAATTTTATTTTTTTTCCTATTGCCATCTCTTCCTGTTATATTTTGATCTCTTATTGTCATCTCTTCCTATTTATAGTTTGAAGTCCAATGGGATAACTCCTATTGTATATAAACACAGGAAAATTATAATATTGAGACATTGACATCCAAGGTAGATGAGGAGATGAAAGAATATGAAAAGAGCTATCTTCCTGAACGTTCTAAGATAGAAAGTTGATTTATTTTCTAATGAACTTAGTTTAATATTCTTATTAATTGTTGTTTTTTATAGGTTTACGAGAAACTTGATAGTGACGATGAATATATTTTCAAATTAGTTTCAAATATAAATAATTTTAAATTAAAGTTTGTTGCATATTTTTCTAGATTCAGAAAATGATTGGACATAACTGATGCAATGATAATTTTGATTAGGTTGACTGTGTAGTTTAAGTTGTTTAGGTTTTTATAATTATGATAAGCTCTGTCGTGAATATAGTTCTTTTATGAGTTTATTTGACGGTTTGCTTTCACTTTTTGATGAAGTTATTGATGCCTACAGATCCATAATATATCCTAATGCCTATGATTATTTGGTAAGGTCCGGACAGATGTTAGTTTCTTTGAATCCTCTTATTAAATTATTTACTGTATTAATATCATCACCTATTTTGTAAGATTGACTATAATTTTCAAAATGAAATATATAAATTACTTACTGTTAGGATCGGAGCGGCACTAAGAGGGGGGGGTGAATTAGTGCAGTGGTAAAGTGCGATAAACTTTTGACGATTTAAACACTTTCGGAAACTTCGTACGATAAAAGCAACATTTTCGTTTGAAACCGTTTCGATTGCGTTTTAACTTGAAGGGATAAGTAAGACGGAGACAAAGAAGTAGAGCATTAAAGTGCAAATGGTTTGCAGTAATATAAATGACAATAAGTAAATGCAAACCAGAGATCACGCCGATTTTACAGTGGTTCGGTCAAATGACCTACATCCACTTGCGAGGCCCCTCTTCGATGAGGCTCCCACCTTCCACTAGCAAATCTCTTGAAGGGGAAGGGTAAATACCCCTCTTACAACTTTTTACAAGCGGTTCACTCTCTTACAAATTTTCAGCAAGAAAGAAGGAGGTGAACACTAGCAAATTGAAAACAAGACTAGTAAAGACTTTTCTAAGATCTTTCTCTCAATCAATTGCTTCTCAAAAAGTTGTAATCTCAGCTGAGATTTGAGAGGTATTTATAGGCCTCAAGAGGATTCAAATTTGGGCTCCAAAATTTGAATTCTCTTTGGGTTCCCGATGCTGGCGGTGCCACCGCCAGACCCTTCGATTCACTGGTTGGGCTTCAAATTTAGCCCAAACCAAGTCTAATTTTGGGCTCAATTGGCCCATAACCAGGATATAGGATTATCTCTTAATCCTAATCCTAATTACAAGTGAACTACATAACAAAAAAACATCCTAAGCAAGTTTTCAACTACGAACGTCGAGTCTTGTTCCGGCGAGCTTTCCGACGAACTTCTTCCGACGGACTCCCAGCAACCTCCCGAACTTGTGATGACTTTAACAAGTAGCCGAGCCTTCTCGATGATCTCCGTGAACCTCCGACGATCTCTTCGGCGAACTCCCGATTTCTTCTCGGTTGGTTCCGGCAACATCTCCGACGATTCTTTGGACTCTTAAACGTCCATCGAACTTGACTCCGGTATTCTTGCTTTGTATTTTCTGGTTATCATAGTTAATCCTGCACACTTAACTCAATAATATGGATTAGATCAATTAACCCATCAATTGATTTTATCATCAAAATCCGAGATTCAACAATCTCCCCCTTTTTGATGATGACAATCAATTGATGACGGAGTTAAACATAACTCTCCCTATCTATATGTCATATTATAAGAAGATAAAAACACTTAAATTCCATCCCATTGAATTCAAGCATGAACCGATAAGTTCTAACCGTAGAACTTATCGTTATTCTCATTAAGCATAAGTAAATGCGAAACTTCGATGAAAATCATTTTCAAGTCGAATGATAAGAGACAATTTTTACTACGACAGGAGATAAAGATTTTCAACATGAATTTCATGATATAGATGTAAGGCATGCTTTCAATATGATCAATTAATCTTGTGATATTCTCAAGGATTTTGCAAGGCATATAAGACATTCATACAAGCTTTTGCAATTCATATAAGTCATGCTATCAAAATGGTATAAGTCATCACTTTTCTCCCCCTTTGTCATCAACAAAAAGGGAATGAGACTTGAAGCACATAATTTGTGATTATAATATTGATCATACAAAAATTTTATCATCCAAAATTAAGTATGCTAAAATATTTACGCAGAGTTCATCATAAAGGAAAATTCAACATTCATCCATTTTATCAAATCTCTTCTTTCTATAAATAACAAAAATTGTAGGTGTACAAGGAAGAGATTGTGATTAAAAAAAAAGTTTAAAGTAGTAACTCCAATAAGTCAAGATCATAATTCGAATACAAACTCATTCAAATTCAAATTGTCAACTTAAAACTCATAATCAAGCCATCAAAATCAATTTCGAGATTCACAAAATATCATAAAATCATTAATCTTAATCAGATGGGAGCGATGTTTGACTCAAGATATGATAAGATAATTTAACATGTCATTTAGAATTGAAATAGAAGGATTAGATTCACCGAGGAACGGAGAGAGGATGAAAAACTTTACGAAAAATTCATTCAAACAAGTTTATTCTTAGGGACAATTTAACATACCTAATTCCCTTCTAATGAATTCAAATTGGTCTTCATTCAAAGCTTTTGTAAATATATCTGCTAATTGATTCTTTGTGTCAATGAATTCTAGAACAACATCATTGTTAAGGACATGATCACGTATGAAATGATGCCTAACATCGATGTGCTTAGTTCTAGAGTGCTGAATTGGATTTTTAGTAAGACATATGGCACTAGTATTATCACATTTTATGGGAATGTTTTTAAAGTGAATTTCATAGTCTTCTAATGTATTTTTCATCCAAACAACTTGTGCACAGCATGCACTTGCAGCAATGTACTCGGCTTCGGTCGTAGATAGTGCAACTGAATTTTGTTTCTTGGAAGTCCAAGAAACAAGTGCATATCTTAAAAATCGGCATGTTCCGGATATACTTTTTCTATCTATCCTGCATCCACCAAAATCGGCATCTGCATAAGCTATTAAATCGAATTTTTCAGATTTTGGATACCACAGTCCTAGATTTGGAGTTCCTTTAAGATACCTAAATATTCTTTTAACACTTTTAAGATGAGATAATTTAGGATTTGTTTGAAACCTAGCGCAAAGTCCTACACTAAACATAATATCCGGTCTAGTCGCGATGAGGTAGAGTAGACTACCTATCATTCCCCTATATGTTTTTTGATCAAAATTTTCACTATTTTCATCCATATCTAACTTAGTCGCAGTACTCATAGGGGTGTTTATTGCTTTTGAATTATCCATGTTAAATCGTTTTAACAATTCTAATGTATATTTAGATTGGTTAAGAAATATACCATCCCTAAGTTGTTTGATTTGTAATCCTAAAAAGAAAGTTAATTCACCCATTAAACTCATTTCAAATTCATGACTCATACATTTAGCAAATGATTCATATAGTGATTCATCCGAAGAGCCAAAAATAATATCGTCAACATAAATTTGCACAATAAGAAAATTATTTTCAAAATATTTAATAAACAATGTAGTATCAACCTTGCCTTTGGTAAAATTATTTAAAATAAGAAATGAACTAAGACTTTCATACCAAGCTCTAGGAACTTGTTTCAAGCCATAGAGAGCCTTAGTCAATTTGAATACATGATTAGGAAGAAGAGAATTTTTAAATCCGGGAGGTTGTTCGACATATACTTCTTCGCAAATAAAACCATTCAAGAAAGCACTTTTGACATCCATTTGAAATGGTTTAAAATTATTACTACTAGCATAGGCAAGGAGCATCCTTATGGCTTCTAATCGAGCCACGGGAGCAAAGGTTTCTTCGTAATCGATACCTTCTTCTTGGTTGAAACCTTTGGCCACTAATCTAGCCTTGTTTCTAACCACGATACCATTTTCGTCTTGCTTGTTTCTAAAGACTCATTTAGTACCAATGACTAAATGGTCACTAGGTCTAGGAACAAGCTTCCATACCTTATTCCTCTCAAATTGATTCAATTCCACTTGCATTGCAATAACCCAAAAATCATCTTTTATGGCCTCATCAATGCATTTAGGTTCGATTTGAGAAAGGAAGGCGGTGTTAGCACAAAAATTCTTGAAAGAGGAACGAGTTTGAACCCCTTTTGATATATCTCCTATAATTAGCTCCTTTGGATGAGCATCTATATACTTCCATTCCTTGGGTAAGGAAATTTCGGAAGAAGGTGCATCCAAGTTGCTATTTTGTTGAGGGGGTTCATTTAAATTCAAATTATCAAAACCAAGATCATCATCAAAATTATTTTTCTTTAAATTAGAAATTTCGTTAAAAACTACATGAATAGACTCTTCTATTACTAAGGTTCTTTTGTTAAAAACCCGAAAAGTCTTAGAAACGGAAGAGTAACCAAGAAAGATGCCTTCATTGGATTTAGCATCAAATTTTCTTAAGGCATCCCTTTCATTCAAAATAAAGCATTTACAACCGAAAACTTTAAAATAGGAAATATTTGATTTTTTGTTATTCCATAATTCATAGGGAGTTTTTGATAGGGATGGTCTTATTAGGACCCTATTCATGATGTAACAAGTCGTATTTACGACTTCGGCCTAAAAATACTTGGGTAGACTATGTTCATTTAATATCGTTCTTGCCATTTCTTGTAGGTTTCTATTTTTTCTTTCAACTACTCCATTTTGTTGGGGATTCCTCAGAGTGGAGAAGTTGTGATTGTATCCATTAACTTCACAAAAATTTTGAAAGTCACGGTTTTGAAATTTGCCACCGTGATCACTCCGAATTGATGAAATCATGAAACCTTTTTCGTTTTGAGTGAGTTCACAAAATTTAGAGAAACACTTGAAGCAATTACTTTTGTGAGCTAAGAAATAGGTCCAAGTGTATCTAGTATAGTCATCCACAATTACAAACGCATATTTGCTTCCTCCTAGACTTGTCGTGTCAATTGGTCCAAATAAGTCCAAATGAATCAATTGTAATGGTCTAGTGGTGCTAATTTGAGTTTTTAGTTTGAAACTAGTTTTTATTTGTTTACCTAGTTGACATGCATCGCATACTTTGTCCTTAATAAACTTTATATTTGGAATTCCTCGCACTAATTCTCTAGATGAGATCTTAGATATTAGTTTCATGCTTGCATGGCCTAGTCTCCTATGCCAAAGCCAAGCATCATCATTTAAAGCGGAGAAGCACATTTCATTACTTAGTTCATCAAGGTTGATGGTGTAGACATTATTTTGTTTTAATGCAATCATAGTTATGTTATGGTTTGATTTTTCAATAATACACACATTTGATTCAAATCTAATGATATAACCTTTATCGCATAATTGACCAACACTCAAGAGATTATGTTTCAATCCATCAACTAGTAAGATATCATCAATAGAAAATTTTAATTTGTTACCTATGGTTCCCTTGCCAATGATTTTGCCTTGGTTATTGTCTCGGAAGGTGACGTACTCTTCTTCTTTGCTAGTGAGCATAGAGAAATGAGATGGATCTCTAGTCATATGTCTTGAGCATCCACTATCTAGATACCATCTCTTGCTCCTAGCTTGTGATGGGGTATGTTTCTACAAGAAGGGATTATTTTTAGGTACCCATTTTCTTTTGGGTGCCTTAAAAACTAATTTAACTTGTTCATCATATTGCATAGAATTGATCATGGTTCCTTTAGGAACCTAAATTAGTGTGTTCGGACTAATTTTCTTAAATGGACATTTATAAGTTTTATATCCATATTTGCAACAAAAGTTGCAATTGCTTTGGTGTCGAACATGTAAGATGGGGCCTTTAATGAAGGTGGTTGGTTTTTGGTGAGGACTTCTCACAAATCCGATTCCACTTCTTTTAGGAACATGACCCTTATTTGTAAGGATCATGTTTAAAGATTTGCTACCAACCTCGAATTTCTTCAAGGTGTCCTTAAGTAGCAAGTTCTCCTTTTGGAGAGATTCTAGATTATGGCATTTTATACATGGAGCTAAACTATCATGATATTCAGTTTTTAATTTATCGATATCACAAGTGAGACTATCATGCTCCTTTTTTAGCAATTTGTATTTTCTACTAATTGTCTTACATTCATCAAATAACTCATGGAAAACATTTAATAATTCATGATAAGGTAAATCTGCATCAATTAAATCAGTTACCTCTTCTCCGATGGCAATTAGGCGTAATGAGTAACTTGCTCGGTGTTGGACTCCTCTTCTTCGGACACGCTTGAATCATCCCACGTTGCCTTGAGCGCCTTCTTCTTTGATGTTTTCTTTTTTGCTTGAGGACAATCGTTCTTGTAGTGTCCCGGTTTTTTGCATTCATAGCAAATCACTTGGTCATTCTTTTGTTCGAATTTATTTTTTATATTATTTTTAAATTTATTCTTTCTTAAATATTTTTTAAATTTTTGAGCCAAAAGTGCAATGTCATTGTCACTGTCCTCATCACTTGATGTTCCTTTCAATGGTCTTCTTATGATTTGAGTGCCATATCCTTCCTGTTCTTTGGAAGGGGGTTCTCGAGCTCGTCATGAGCTTGACATGTCATTTCGTAGGTCATTAGAGACCCAATGAGTTCCTCAAGAGGGAATGTTTTAAGGTCTTTGGCCTCTTGAATGGCCGTAACTTTTGGATCCCAACTTTTAGGAAGGGATCTTAAGATTTTAGTTACTAGTTCAAAGTTAGTAAAATCTTTACCAAGAGCTTTGAGTCCATTGATGACATCCGTAAACCGGGTGTACATGTCTCTGATGGACTCACATGGTTTCATCCGGAAAAGTTCGTAAGAGTGCACAAGGATGTTGATTTTGGACTCTTTCACTCGGCTAGTGCCTTCATGAGTAACCTCAAGAGTTCTTCAAATATCAAAAGCCAAATCACAAATTGAAACACGATTAAATTCATTTTTGTCTAGTGCACAAAACAAGGCATTCATAGCCTTTGCGTTTAAAGCAAAAACCTTCTTCTCCGATTCATTCCATTCGCTCATCGGAAGAGAAGATTTTTGAAATCCGTTTTCAAGTCCAAAGTTCGAAATCCATGGAAATGAGGAAGATCCTCATACGAGTCTTCCAATAAGTATAATCTGACCCATTAAACAAGAGTGGACGTGTGATAGAATAACCCTCATGTATGCCGGAGTAAGCCATCTCTCTTGGATATCAAACCAAATATGAGAGTGAGCCTAGCTCTGATACCAATTGTTAGGATCGGAGCGGCACTAAGAGGGGGGGGTGAATTAGTGCAGTGGTAAAGTGCGATAAACTTTTGACGATTTAAACACTTTCGGAAACTTCATACGATAAAAGCAACGTTTTCGTTTGAAACCGTTTCAATTGCGTTTTAACTTGAAGGGATAAGTAAGACGAAGATAAAGAAGTAGAGCATTAAAGTGCAAATGGTTTGCAGTAATATAAATAACAATAAGTAAATGCAAACCAGAGATCACGCCGATTTTACAGTGGTTCGGTCAAATGACCTACATCCACTTGCGAGACCCCTCTTCGATGAGGCTCCCACCTTCCACTAGCAAATCTCTTGAAGGGGAAGGGTAAATACCCCTCTTACAACTTTTTACAAGCGGTTCACTCTCTTACAGATTTTCAGCAAGAAAGAAGGAGGTGAACACTAGCAAATTGAAAACAAGACTAGCAAAGACTTTTCTAAGACCTTTCTCTCAATCAATTGCTTCTCAAAAAGTTGTAATCTCAGTTGAGATTTGAGGGGTATTTATAGGCCTCAAGAGGATTCAAATTTGGGCTCCAAAATTTGAATTCTCTTTAGGTTCCCGATGCTGGAGGTGCCACCGCCTGTCAGTGTCAGACACTAACAGTGGACTAGCGGTGCCACCGCCCAGCTCTCGGGTGCTGGGCGGTGCAACCACCCAGTTTGGCGGTGCCACCGCCAGACCCTTCGGTTCATTGGTTGGGCTTCAAATTTAGCCCAAACCAAGTCTAATTTTGGGCCCAATTGGCCCCTAGCCAGGATATAGGATTATCTCTTAATCTTAATCTTAATTACAAGTGAACTACATAACAAAAAAACATCCTAAGCAAATTTTTAACCGCGAACGTCGAGTCTTGTTCCGGCGAGCTTTCCGACAAACTTCTTCCGACGGACTCCCAACAACCTCCCGAACTTGTGATGACTTTAACGAGTAGCCGAGCCTTCTCGGTGATCTCCGTGAACCTCCGATGATCTCTTCGGCGAACTTCCAAAAATTCTGACAGGTTCCCGATTTCTTCTCGGTTGGTTCCGGCAACATCTCCGACGATTCTTCGGACTCTTAAACGTCCATCGAACTTGACTCCGGTATTCTTGCTTTGTATTTTTTTGTTATCGTAGTTAATCCTGGACACTTAAATCAATAATATGGATTAGATCAATTAACCCATCACTTACATTTGGAAAAAGAAGCAATAGTCAAACAAGGTGATATATTGCTTTTTGTGTTGCAATGTAAGGGTGGAACTGAGTTTTCATCTATTGATTATTGGTGTTTACAGTCAAGCATATTGAATATAAGGTCAATTGTGCAATAGAGTATGATAAAAATATTGTTTATTTAAATCACTTCAAACTTGCACCAAAAGTGAACCTGATAACTTTTTTAGGTTGAATCTATAACAGAGTATAATACAGTCTATTTCAAGTCATTTTTGAGTGTAGTGAGAAAAAAATTCTCAAAACCCTCCAGAACTTTACCAGTGCCATAAGAGTCAACTATTTCAATTCAATTTTGGAGTGTAACAAGATGAAACTTCTCAAAATCATATGAAACTATCACCATAAGAGTCAACTATGATATTTATTTATTTATTTATTTATTTATTTTTTATATTTTAGGATATGTTTTATATCAAATTTAGCATGTTTTATGTTGAATTTAGAGTCAGAGTGCATTTTTGTTTATTTTCGAGTGTAACAACTTGAGTTGAAGTTTTTTTAAACCATTAAAACTTTTACAATAGAAGTCAAATACGATACTAACACTAATTTCAGTATTATTTTTATTTTATAACATTTTTTAAGTATTTTATGTCAAATAAAAATATGCTTTTAAGCTAAATATATAGTTAAGTATATGTCACTTTATTTTCGAGTGTAATGACATGATGTTTCTATAAACATCTAAAAATTTCATCATCTTTGTAAAATATGATACTAACATCATTTTATTTTTTCTAAATTTTGGAATGATTTTTATAAGTGTTTTATTTTGAGTTTGGTATATTTTCATGTCGAATATGTAGTCGAGTGTATTTCAATTTATTCTTGATTATAACGACATAAAATTTTCTTTAAAATACTTAAAAGTTTTACGAAAGAGTCAACTATTCATCATAATATAATTTCATTTGAATATGTAGTTGAATGTATTTCAACTCATTCTCGAGTGTAATGACATAAATTTTTTTTTAAAAAGCTTAAAAATTTCACAAAAGAGTCAAATATGACACTAATATCCATTATAGTATTTATTTTCTATTTTTGGATGCTTTTATGAATATTTTATATCAAATTTTGACATATTTTCCATATTGAATCTTTAATTGATTGTATTTTAGTTTATTTTCGAATGTGATGACATAAAGTTTCTCCCAGATATGATACAAATACCCTTTTAAATATATTTTTATTTTAGAATAATTTTAATGGGCATTGATACATTCTTAGTACTAAATTAAAGTTGAATATATTTCAGTTTATTTTTTAGCATAATGATACAAAGTTTGAGACTTGGTGTTCAAAACTTGAAAGATTTTATATGATCCGTTATATGCTCACACCTAGAAGAGTTTAAGAAGATTTTGTACTTGCAAAATCATTATTATCTCCAAAATGATGATCTTTTTTAAAACAGAAGGAATAAACGGAGAAGAAATGTAAGAAAAATATTAATTATAGAAAAACCTGCTTAGACTATGGACGGAAGACAAAGGATGAAGGAAAAAAACAACTAGGGAAACACATTTTACCTTCACAGAGATTGAAAGGGAAGAAGAAAGTGAAAAAAAAAAAAAACCAAAAAGAAAAAGGGTTCAAGAGGAAGAAGATTGGACCATTAAAATACACTCAAATTTTTTACCAATCATATATAATAAGACTGAAATGATAAAAACATATAAATATATATATTTTTTTGAGTCCTAGGAGTACCCAAACAAATTTTGAACAGAGGGGGCGCTCACACGTAAAAAGCCATTAAGTGAAGTTTTCGAAGGTAAATTACCCAAGAAATAAATAATATTTATATAAAACTTTAGGGTATATATATATATATATATATATATATATATATATATATATATCAACCCAGTTACCGTCAAGATCAGAGCGTGGGCGTTGCAAGATCAGAGCAGTGAAATTACCCTCGAGATATTAAGGAGTTCAAGATGTGGCAAGAACGCCTGCCTTGTTTTGACTATGATAGCAAAGCTTACATCCGTAGTTCCCATCCATAGCCTCGCTTCCGTGGGATCCAATGGATATGCCTCCTGTCCTTCCCACCCACAAACTCCGCAACAAAGCCCAACCACAACATACAACACAACCAAAATCTAGTGGTATGATGATAACAAGAATGGAGGACCCAAATGACTCCCAACAAATTCAAAACATTTGCAACAATGAAGCAGATCCTACAGATCCCCAATCCACCACCCCCAATCCCTCGACCTGCGTTACCACCACCCGACCCTTATTTCCATGTCGCTCCTCCAACTCCACTGAGGAGCTGCACCCTCTCTCGCCGAGACCTCGCCATCACTGCTTCCTCGCTGCCCCTCCTCGTCTCCTCCTTTTGGTCTCGACAAGCTCAGGCCATCGAAGCACCAACCGCCAGAATCAGCACCCAAGAAGCAGATTCTGCCACCGGTGACTGTGGCAACCAACCAGTTGCACACAAGGCATTCTTGGATATCTCCATCGATGGAGAACCCGTTGGCCGAATCATTGTCGGGCTCTATGGAGACACCATGCCCTTCGGGGCCTCCCGGTTCGCGACCTTGGTGACAGGCGCCGCAGGAATTAGCTACAGGAGAAAGGAGTTTGTCAAGATAGTTCCCAGTTATATCCAGCACGGGGGTGTGAGATCATATGGCGTTGATGCCGAGCTCGCAAAGAGGGCAGGAAGCAATTTGGAGGCAGATAACTTGGTGGCGGAGTGGGAAGCTTTGTGCAAGAAATGCCCAGGAACAAAGAATGTGGCCGGATCGCTGGGACTTGTCATCAGAGACCCGACAAAACCACCACCAAAATTGAAGTTGGTTGCGAGAAAGGGCAAGCTGGAGATTGATGAAGAGGAGGTCAGGACAGACCCAAACGGAACTGAGTTCGTGATCGCCATTAACGATTCTCCAGACCTGGATGCATCAACACTGGTAGTCGGAAGAGTGCTGGAGGGGATGGATGTGGTGGAGAAGATCTCCAGGGTGAAGACCGTGCAGGAGAATACCAGCTCCCCTTACTTCAGGTGATTGTTTGTAGTTGTGCCATTCCTCTGAATCTGCAAGTTGTTGCACCAGTCGATGCCATTTCATCTGAATTGAGTGTGCTGTTTCTTCTATGACGAGCAGGGTGGCAAAGCTGATTGGTGATAAGAGGGCTGTTGTTGCCGAGAGAGGATTTAACCGCCCATATTCCAAGGTTGTAGTCACCAATTGTGGCTTAGCAGATTAGAACAGTAACTCCGTCCTTGTTCTCATCCTCTATTCTCTCCCATTTTGTTATAGTTATAGACGATGAGAGAAAAAAAAAACTGTTTGATCCGTCACATGCTTTATTCAGTGAATTCCAAATAAGATCCTTTTTGAGCCAAAAATGAAACTATACTTCTGTCAGAATCATGATCAACTACAAATTGATTGGCTTCAGCATTGAACCGGTTTAGAGTGGATAAAAAAACCAAGGACCAAGGACCAAGGACCAAGGACAGTTTTTAGTTGTTAAAAAACAAAAAAGAAAAATATGGAAAATAATGCAGAAATTTTGCTGAAATAAGGAAAAGTAACTATTTGGTGAGATGTCAACTGTCTCGTCATCAGACTTGTTACCGCGCACTATATTCATTCATACTGGTCGGTCACGATATTTAGGATGATGTAGAAAATTTGTTGGAAGGAATCCAAGTATGAAAGGAGTTTTTGAACCTTAAAAATTAAGATTTGATTATTTTATAATGACTCTCTATGTATCCTTATATTTTACTGGTTGGAGGATGTGAAAAAATACATTGAATGTTTGCATCTCTTAAATTCAAAAAGTGCTAAAGATAAAACAAATTCTTGCTTGAGTTGATGTTAACTCACAGGTAATAATAAATTGATCTTATATAATGAACAATTTGTTCTTCTTTGCAGACACAAGCAGTGTCAAATCATGTGCATCTTATGTCGACTTTTTTTATTTATATTTGATTGTTAATCTTATTAACGAATAGTTCGATTTTCTTTGTAAATGCAGATAAGAAGTGTCGAACATACGTCTTATGCTGGTTTTTTCTGATTTATATTTGATTATTGATCTCCACATGTCAATGCATAAGAGGTGCAAACAAGCAGAAATGATGCCCAAAGACCATAACTGTTCACTTCTAACTTCATACTAATGTATACATACAAAGAGAATCAATAGCGTGAGGAGTTGGTCTTTGACATCACTCTGTTCCATATGCACTCTGACTGAAACCAAAGAGATTTTAACATGGACAAATTATCTACCAACAGAACTCATCAAAGGTTACATTGCTGAAGGTTCTGAAAGCATTGGCAGACTGAGGACTGAAGATCAAAGCTATTAATTACTACAGAATATTGCTTTGAGGTAACAAAAAAATTAACATCTTCAGATCAAATATTATTCCGGTGTGATTATTTGCAGATAGATCCGAACAATCATACTGATCATTCACGCATTTTTAACAGCTAACAAGGAATATGCACATTTTCTTTCGTTATTTTGATAGCATGAAACTTCCTGGCAAAAATCAGTATCTCCAAGAAGAAAGAAAAGAAATCGAATCTTAATCTTGTGAAATTGATGCACGGACCATCACATTTGTGTTTCAGCTCGAATCACCCAAGCAAAAAAAGGGACGCGACAATCAAAAGATAGCAGCAGCACATCTTCCACCGTAAGCTGGAAACAAATGAGAAAAAGGGAACAGAACAAGAAGAGACAGGGACGAACCCGTTTTGGTCTACCCACCTGTTGTTCGATGGAACGCCCATGAGGAGCAGCTTCACCAAGTCGTGCAGCTGTGCTAGGCGCGTTATTTCTTTTCCCAGTTTCGAGCTTATCCGGTAAGCTTCGGGCTGGCTTGTGTGTTATGAATCGACATTGCAACGTACTTGTACGACACATTCTCATTTTTAACGAACGATCTAAAAGGTTTGAAGTCGAGCCTCACGCGATAAGCACGTGGGACAAAGAGACGGCGATATCTCTCGTGATCCCCGGCTCCTTTCGGTGAATGGAATATTCCCCGCGAATCTCCTTTGCTCCGACCACCATGGACTTTATCCCCTTTGTAATTGCCACAAGTATCCCTCGACCAGTCACACTATTTACTGAACCACTGGGAACCCCAGCATGCGAGTGTCACCACTTTGCGTGCCGTGCCTCTGATAACGTGCGAAGGTAGGCCGCACGAGGCCTTTCGATGCATGCGCCAGCACACGTAGGGTCAATTCCGTCATTGTGCTGACTAAAAGTAGTAGCGGTCGCAACAGTCGTCAGGTGACGGAAAGTTCTTTCCGACCGTATCGTGCCAGCTCTGTCTCCACTAGCGGTAGCTGGAGGGAGATCCCCCATCTCCAATTCTAGGTTTCCGCGTCTCCCTCTCTTCGATCTCATTGTCTCTTCCACTTCCCGCGATTTCTATATTCCCTGTTAAGGTTTTATAAACGAATTTAGGGTTCTGAAGTCTTTTTTTGTTCTCTATTCCTTTCTTAGTCAAATCCTTGCTGGAATTCACGAATTCTTGGTCTCTTTCTTTCTAGCTTTCCGTTTCTTGATTTTTTCGGTGGCAGATATCTTTCTGTGTGTTCTTAAGGTCGGATTGGGGTGATTAGGGTTTGTGGGTATTCAATTTTGGACCAGGAGGTGTTTCGGTTGGTGGTGGTTCAGGTTTGGAAGTTCGTTGATGAGGAGCAGGGGTTCCTGATGTTTACGCCGCAGAAGAAAGGGTGGCCCGGGTGGTCTCCTTCGCCGAGGGTTGGTGACGGGGTTGATAATGGAATGACGACGCCGGTGGTGAACACTAGGAGTGGCAGTGTACTGGCCTTCCTAAAGGGGAAGGGGAAGGGCAAGGGGAATAACACAGCGGAAGCGCTGCCTCTACCCTTGCCGCTGCAGGCTTCGCTTGGAGAGAACGGCGACACAGTGGTTGTGGGTGGAGGCGATGCAGAGGTCTGGCGCAATTTCAGGGAGGCAGGATTGCTGGACGAGTCTGCCTTACAGAATAAGGACAGGGAGGCTCTCGTTCAAAGGATTTTAGCACTGGAGAAAGAGGTAACCGGTGACACTGGGTTCATCCATTAGTAAATACTTTTATCTTCTTGCTGTCGCAATAGTTTGCTTATCGAGACAACTCTAGTTGTACTGATTATTAGTATTCAAATTCTTCCACTAATTCTGGATTGCCTTATAAATTTTGATGGTTTGTTTCTGGAGCTGGTTAAGTCCCCGTTTGAGGTGTTTTTTTTTCCTAATGAGTTAGAGACTTCAAAATCTTATTCTTTAGTAATTTTATTATGATCTTCAGTGCTGCCCCCTGCCTATTTCCATTTTAGCTGGGCTGTAGTGGGTCTTTACGGTCCAATTAGTGTGCCTTATTTTTGGCAAATAATGTGTAAACTATCAAAAACTCTTTTGACTCAAGAACATGAAGCAGATGAAAAGAACACATGCAGCAAAATTCATCATCATCGTGAGCGAGAATATGGATGACAAGTCTTAGATACCCGAGCAAAAGTAGACTTTTAAGTTTTATCCACTTTTGCTTTTGTTTGAACTAGTTATTGACTTGTGCTTTGCAACTTTTAAATAGATGTTTAGGAATAACACACAGATTTTGCATCCTGTAGGATTAGCAAATGTTTAATTAGTTTGGGTCATCACATCAATCTTTCTTTTTTTTTTGAAGCTTTAATAGAACAATACAAAAGTCTTGATGCAATAAAAAAATGACAAGTGACATCTAAAAACATTGTAGCATGATCTCTGCAGTGATACCCTAACAGTTAAGGTGCAGGACACATGCTATATAAGCATGTCACACATTTGAGTCTTGTAAAAGTCAAGTACACATGCTATATAAGGTTTGAATGGAAACAAGTAAATTAAAAAAAAAACATTGTAGCATGATTTAGCAAGTGCATGTGGCAAGGATTTAACATAGTATTAATGTATAGGTGTGGAATTTTGAAGAGAGTGCCTAAATTTATTACATTGTATATATTAACTTGTCATGGTCTTAGTGCTAGACACATGGCTTTAAGCTAATGGTGAGTACCTATCTGCTGCTTCCTGTCTCTTCTTCATGCTCATATTTACAAGTTTTCCAAGGCCAAGCATTCATGTCACAGTAAGAGAGGAGTGATGAGCGTGAGGATGAAGTCTGAGTAGATGGTGAAGTCATGACAATCTCCTTCCATTTGTGTCTCTTTCTTGAAAACTGGGAATGAAATGGAGCAAATAGATAAACATGATTGGTTTGAATACTGATCTCACTTATTTGTTGTTCTTAGGAGTTAAAAGATAGAAGGTGGGAGCTTTCTGGCTTCATTTACTCCAGGAGATAAAATAGAGGGATTACAAATAAGGGATTGTGGAAAATTTTCCCATCTATATCGAATTCTTGTAAAATGAGAACATATAAGTAGCACACATTTTTTTTGGATTTTAGTTGGACTAGATTGGTCTTTGTGTAGATTGCAAGAGCAGGATACATTTTGTTGCTTTGATCTTGATGAGTATCCACTTTATTTATAGGTAATACTCTTCTGGAGTACACTGACGTAGTTCTGCAGGAAAATACTGGAATTAAATTTTCTTCTATACTGGATTTTGCTACTTATCTTAGGAGTAAGGAATTTATGCATCGAGGAATCTGGAACATCTTTGTTTCCTTGTGGATGGTTAATGTTATCAATATCCAGATGAAGTGAACTTGTTTGGTGATCTTTCTGTCTACTTTGTATATATTTGGTTTTCCACTATGAAAATAAAAAGGTTCACTTCAAATTTGTTTCTTAACTAGCATGTTTATTTGGTTTCAGAAATGTTATTGTCCAATTTATAAATACAAACTTTATTCTGAATTTTAAAGTAAAATATATTCATTATTTGATGTTTTATATGCAGCTTCATGAATATCAATACAATATGGGTCTTCTTTTGATGGAGAAGAAGGATTGGGCTTTGAAGTATGAAGAAATTAGGCAAGCACTGATGGAAGTAGAAGAGACCCTGAAGAGAGAAAAATTAGCACACTTGGCTTCCATTTCTGAATTTGAAAAACGTGAAGAGAATTTGCAGAAGGCCTTGGGAGTTGAGCAACAATGTGTTTCAGATGTATGGGTTGAATTCAATTCTCATTTATCTTCAAAAGTTTTTTGTTGAACTAGTTATTGGAAGTTGTACCAAAGCCTTTGGGGCCGTGTTGCACTCATGTATCTCCCTGAAGAGTTAGAATGATAATCGATTTTTAGCAGACTGACTAGCCTTATAGACTTGCACTATTGAATATCATCTTACTTCAAATGTTTTTTGATCTAGTAATTCACCATGGATAAACATGAACGGGTTCCATAATTTGACTTGAATAGTTAAAACAATTGTGGTTCATACCAAGGCTAAGTACTGATACCTTTGCTGGAATCTTATTGGATATATACCTATCAATCTGGTATGCCTTTGTCTATGGATAAAAAGAATAAGTAGTTGAGATATAGGTACTAGATTTGACTTGTACATACGATACTCTGTTGTAACTGTACTTATTTCCCCTTTACCTTGTATATTTCTCACCCTTGATGTTCTTTGGGTACTTCATTTCTTTTTTCTAATTGATATGTGTCTTTGGGATTAGCTTTAGCTTTTACTCATGGTAGTCTTTGGATGAGTATGTTTACCAATTTACTGAATATATTCTGATTGTTTCTGTATCTTAACAATAAGAAGCTGTTGTTCCCAAATATTTGGAATCAGCTGCATGAATTCATTTTCTTCATTAATCAGGGATACTGTTACTGGATAATTTATCTCCTAGTTTTCTTTGGATACTTTTAATCTCCTAGTCTTCACCACCAAAATTCTTGTGTGGTCGCTGTTCATTACTTTTTCCGATATTTTGTGTGGTGATTGTCCTTAGCTGGTATACACTTATATCCCTTTGTTGTTTATGGATTCGCAACATTTGCAGCTTGAAAAAGCTTTGCGTGAGATGCATTCTGAACTTGCAGAAGTCAAATTTACATCCGATAAGAAGTTAGATGATGCTCATGCTCTATAGGCTGGGTTAGAAGAGAAATATTTGGAAGTTGAACAAAAATTGCGCTAGCGGAAGCAAGTCATAAAAGTTCTGTTGCTAATAGAAAACTAGAGGATGTGGAAGTGCGTGAACATAAACTTCAGAAGGAGTATCTCTCATTGAGTTCTGAGTATGATTTTCTACCCAATTTAACCAATTTGAGATTGGTCTGCCTCATTTACTTCAAAAAAATGGATGTGGGTATTTTCTGTTTGGATTATAATTTTTCTCTGGTTGTATGTCATTTTTTGAATGATACTTTTCGTGTAGATGGAAGTTGCATGAAAAGGGATAACTGAACAAAGAGAACACTTGTGTTACTGGGAAAAAAAGCTTCAAGATAGTCAGAAGCGACTTGTTGAGTCTCAGAGATTTCTTAATCAAAGAGAGGATCAAGCTAACGAGGCAGATAGATTTCATAAGAAGAAAGAAGCAGAACTTGAAGAGTCTCGGAAGATGATTGAAGCTACCAAAAAGTCTTTGAAATCAAAAGAAGAAGATATTACAATAAAATTAAGATCCATAGCTGCTAACTAAAAGGTACAGACTTATTTAAATTTTTTTGGTACTGATATATAGTTTGCCTGTAATGGGCACCATTGTCTTTGATTCAATTGCAGGAAATAGATGTTAAGATTGAGAGCTTGGGGAAGAAGGAGAAAGACTTATTTTCAAGAGAAGAAACACTTAATGCTAGAGAAAGAGTGAGTTTTTCTCGAAGTGACACTTTATGCTTTGTTTTGAATGTTCTGTTGATTGCAAATGTTTTGTGTTCTTTCCTTTACGAGGAAATAGATATCCAGGTCTATGATATTATGATCTGAGGGTACGATACTATAATAAATTGTCGAGAATTTGAGGACAAGGTTTATACAATATCCTTCTAAATTAAATTCTACTAAGACAAATTCTTGTGTTCAATGGCTGCTGCCATTGTATATAACCTTAGAATAGTTGTACCATGATTGTAGGGGTGCCAGGATTTTAATGAAGGTTCAACACACTATTATTATAAAGATGGTTATGTAGTCATGGGTTGCAGTCATGCTCGTAATTAACGTATAAGGCCTACAAATGAAAAAGTTTTCCACCATTGGGATTTTATTGTCTGGAGATTATGCTTAGTGCATCTTGGCTGTACATCAAACTTCTTGGGATAGGTTGATTGCATTAGGGTCTGTCGTACCGAACCATACCGTCCGGTACAGGCGGTACGTACCGGTCCCACAGGTTGTCGGTACGTGGACCACCTGTTACCGGTCCGAGTGTACACATCTCGTGTCCACCTGTTAAGATTTGCATGTGGACACGAGATGTGGACACTTGGATGCCACCCACTTGCCACCATTGGACTACCTGGCACTCCTTGCCATCTCTTTCTCCTCTTTTCCTTAACAGTGTCTCGTGGATCAGGACACGCATGGAATGGACTTGCACCTATATATATATATATATCGAGTGGTACACCAGAGCATACCGCTCGGTATACTCGTACCATAGTATACCGAGCTGAGCTCGATACTTCGGTACGGTACAAAATTTGCGAACCTTGCTCTATATAGTAGTATATACATTTCTGCATGTAATGGCTGACATAATCTGTCCTGTGTATAAATGATGTTTTGGCTATACAGGTGTGTTTCATGACCTCGAATCCGGTCTGGACTGGTTCACACCAGTCTATACAACCTAATAAGGGTATTTTGTTATTTTAAAATTTTCATTAACAAAAGGTTCTCAAGAAGGCAAAAGTATCATATGATCTGAAGTAAGGTATGCAATTTCGTACCATACCGGAGTTTCGACGTTCGCTTGGTACGGTACGAAACTGTATACCGAGCAGTATATCGTTCGGTATACGGCTCGGTATATATATATACATATATATATATATATATATATATATACATATATATATATACATACATATATATATATTCTTATATATAAGGCGACGTCGTCGAAAAAGGCGACGCAACGTCACTTTTTATAAAATATTTATAAATAAATAAATAAATAAATAAATAAATAATATATATATATATATATATATATATATATATATATATATATATATATATATATATATATCGTTCCGTTCGGTAATGGACGGTCCGTGTACCGGTAAGCTGACAGACCGGTATATACCACCCGTACCGGGTGGTATTATTCTGTATTATTCTGAAGAGCTTTATACAAAAAGTGTAGTGCTTCAGAATATAGAAAAGGACATAGGAATGTTTTTGAATAATGGCAGAAAGTATATGCTGACTTTACTGTAAATTCATAACCAGAATATGGCTCCAATCTTCATTGTGTCGGTAACTTGAATATGTTGTTTTGTTGTTAATGTATTGTGTGGTTGGTTGGTCTCTCTTTCTCTACGTATATGTAGTTCTCAAAATGACCTTTTAGGTTATTGGGTGTCCAAAGACCTGAGTATGCAATTATACCATTTAAGTGTCACATTGGGATACTTGATCTTTACTCCATATATAGTCGATGTTGCATAAGTTAATTATCTATTCCATCATTATGTGTTCAGGCCATTGATAATCTTATAATAGAGTTCTCTCTTCTCTGTCAATTGCCCTCTCATTATGAATTATACTTGTCATGAGTTGTATAATTTGCATTTATTTCTTTCCTGAATTGAATTCTTAATTTCTATCCTTCAAAAAAAATTTTTTTTTATGAAGATAGATGATATTTTAATTTAGTCTGGTGATGGCCTCTTTGTTAAATTTGCATTTTCAATTTATTCTTTAAAGGTGCTCTTTAGTTCAAAGACTGAATGGTTTAATCTGGTGTTCTGATTCTTTTCTATATCAAGTGATGTCTTGTGTGATTCTCTCTTACTTCATGTTCATGTCATTGTTACTATCTTTTTCTTTTACTTGGTTTTTTATTTGAAGGTGGAGATTCAAAAGCTTCTCGATGATCATAATGCATTATTAATTTCCAAGAGAGAGGAATTTGAATTGAATTTGGAGAAATGGAGAAAATCGTTTGATGCAGATCTAGAAGGCAAGGTACATGAAGTGGAGGAGAAGAAAAGGGAAATTGACTGTATGGAGGACCAAGTGAAAAAAAGAGAGCAGGCTTTAGAAATAAACTTGCAGAAATTGATGGATAAGGAGAAGGAACTTGATTCAAAATCAAAAGCTTCAAAGAAGTGGGAGGAATCTGTCAAAAATGATGAAAGGAAGTTGGAGAAAGACAGGCAACATCTAGCCAGTGAATGTGAGGAGTTACTGAAGTCTAATTCTGAACTTGAGAGTCTAAAGGCTGCAATAGAATCAAGCAAAAAGCAAATTATTAATGAGGAAGAAAATCTTAGACTGACTAAGGTTGAGAGGGAAGACCATCTCCTGCTGCAGTCCAATTTGAAGCAAGAAATTCTAGATTGCAGGCTAATGAAGGAATTACTTCTTAGAGATACTGAGGATCTTCAACTGCAAAGGAAGAAGTTTGAAGAAGAATGGGAAGTGCTAGATGAGAAAAGGTTAGCATTAGAAGCTGAGATAAAGAAATTTAATGATGAAAGAGAGAAGTTTGAAAAATGGCAATGTCATGAAAAAGAAAGGCTGAACAGTGAGGCTCTGATAGCAAAAGCAAATTTTGAGAGGGAATTGGAAGAACTTAGTCAGAAAGAAGAAGCTTTGGAGAAAGCAATGGAGCATGAGAGATTGGAAGCTTTTGAGTTGCTCAAGAGGGAACATGCTGACATGGATCGGGAACTTGAGCTCCGCAAGCATGAGCTTCAGATGGATATGCAGAAAATGCAGGGCATGGAGAAGAAACTGTTGGATAAGGAAAATGAATTTCAGATAACAAGGGATTTAGAACTAAGCCAAATGATATCTTTAAGCAGTTTAAATCAAGGTTCGCCGTACCGATGTGTACCGCCCGGTACGGGCGGTACGTACCGGTCCGAGAGGCGACCGGTACGCGGACCGCCCTCTACCGGGCGGTACACCAAAAAAAGCCTGTATCGGGCGGTAACGGTCGAAATTTCGACCGTTACCGCCCGGTACCATTCGGTAACGGTCGATTTCGACCGTTACCGCCCGATACCACTCGGTAACGGTCGAAATCGACCGTTACCACACTGTAGCAGTGCTACAGTGCTCCAACGGTCAAATTGACCGTTGGAGCCATTTCTCCTCCTATTTAAACTAATCTTCTCTCCCCTATTTCATTATACACTCTTAAACTCTCTCTCAAACATTTCTTTTCTCTCATAAACTCTATAAAACAACGATTTATGAATTCAATCGAGGTAAATTTGGGAAGATTAAGAGGAAGAACTTTCTAATCAAGAGGTATGAGTCAAACTGCTTGAGGAACTACCGATACCCAACGGTCACACTCATCCGCCCAACGTGCAAAGGCAAAGGGGAAGGCAATAGCATCAGTTGCATCGTTGGAAAGAATCGAGTCGGGCGACGAGACACCTTCACAATCACATTCTCTTTCTCGTTCGGTCCAGAGACATGACAGCAACACGGACAGCAGTGCCTCAACAGATGATGGCGGTGATACCGGGCAGTCGTTGGTCTCGTCTGCACAACTTGAGGGTGGTGAATGGACTGAGGAGCAATATTTTACACATGCCACTCAAGATTCAGATCATGGAACTCGACAAGGTACTGGTTAAGTTTATGCGCGGAAGGGAAAGGAGAAGGGGAAGGGGAAGACAATGGATGAATATGAACAAATGCGATAGAGCATACATGATATAGACACAGAAAGAGACTCATCGTATTCACAGCCATCGTATTATGAAGAATCATATGGGCAACAACAGTATGGTGATAGTTGATCATCCTTCTCTGAGCAACAGCATGATACAGAACAACACCAATATATGCCTCAAGAGCTGCCTCGGACAAATATGATTTATGACGATCAATCTACGATCAGTACCACATTGATGCATCAATGGCATACGGTGTATCAATACACTATGTCATGGGATCAATTTCATGATTGGGTCCAACAAACGTATCATATTGATATGTATCGGATCGAGGACCCCGATCCACCACCCGTGGAGGCCCGTCGTTCGTTTTGGTGGTAGAATTAACAATCATGTATATCTAGATATATGATTATTTAATTCATTTAAATTTTAGAGTTTATATTGTAACAAAATAGTCCAACAATTCAACTGATTTTTCTATAGATATTTCAATCTATAACGAGCTGAAATACGAACCTCGAACAAGACTACCTTAAAGCCCGAAAAAGATATGTGATGCTATTTTTATCAAATTTACATTGATTTTGCTAAACTTATACTATTACTATATTTATTTGTAACTTGAAAACTCTATCCTAACTTTTTTTTTAATTTTCAGGTATTTTCGGAGGGATAAATCAGTGAAATCAGGTGTACCGAGCGGTACACCTCGGTATACCGCTCGGTACGCCGTACCGTACCGTACCGAGCCAGCGTCGAAACGCCGGTACGGTACGGTTCGGCGAACCTTGGTTTAAATGATTCAAAAAGTAAGCGGTTAAAAATGGAAGAAGATAGGTTGGAAAGAGAAAAAGAAGATATCTTGTCTCACAGAAAAAGATTGGAAGTTGAGCAACTTGAGATTGAGAAGGACATTGATGCTCTTTGTATGCTAAAAGCAGGAATCTAAAAGAACAAAGAGAAGAGTTTATGAAGGAGAAAGAACATTTCTTGGCTCAGGCTGAGCAGAAGACATGCAAAAACTGTGGGCATCCACTTGGTGATATGGGTACTTATTGTATCCAAGATGCTGGAAATGTTCTACTACCAAACCTGGTTTTTGAAGAGCGTTCAAATAACATGAATGCTAAGAGCTCCCCTAATGCTATGGTGTCTGTACCTGCAGCTTCTGGTGGCCGCATGTCATGGCTGCAAAAGTGTTCAAGGCTTTTTTCCCCAGGGAAAAAGGTTGTGGATTCTTCTGAACTTCCAGTTGACAAGTCAACTGTTGGTGCCAGACTCGACCAAGAAGCTTTTGATGCTGAGACAAGTTGTAAACCTGTATCATTCCATGGTGTTGCTGATTTTTCTTATCGCCAGGAAAACAAAGAACCAAAAAGGTTAGGTGAAGCTGGAGAGGAGCCTGAACCTTCTCTTGAAGTAGCAGATAATTCTATTGATATTATGAGGACCTGGATGGATAATGGTGCCAGGGAGGTAGTAGACGATTATGTTATGCCTTCTTTTGCTCAAAATGAGAGAGAGAATTTTGCGCCTGCCGAAAGTGACACCCTACCTGAGTCTTTGAAGCAGAGACGATCTCAACCTCGCAGGAGAGGGAGGCCTAAAGCTGTAAAGAGAACAGGCACCACCAAGGCAGTTGTTACAGATGTAAAAGCTATTCTTGGGAAGAGTTCTAATCAGAAAAATCATGGATCACAGGATCTGGTTCTTGCTGGTGGAGTAAAATCAAACCTAAACTTTTCATGACTAGATAAGATTTTGATTCAATAGCCTTGGGTGGTTAATATACGAGTTCGAGGGTCAATGTACTGATTTTAATATGACAACAAAGAGAAGAAGAGAGGAGAGAAGAGGTAGAGCCAAAAAAGATAAATTATAAATTATTATGTTGAATAAGAATCTTTTAGTTTTGAAATCTCTATGTGCTTCTCCTCTATAGTCTATAAATTTCTCTATGTGCCTCACCTCCCCGAAAAATTTTCCAACAAGAGACGAACATATGAGTCCTATCAGTGAGACGACCTGTTGTGAGATGTGTTGGTCGTCCAAGCAGCATAGTTTCAACATGCAACTATTTTAAGCTTTTATGTTCTGTATACCTTCTGTTCTTTTCAGCGAGTGAGTAATATTTTTATGGCCACAACCTCAACTACATAATGATCCAAAACTCATGTTCCATGAGACCTCAGCACATTTTTTTTAGTTGATTTTTTGTTTAAGGTATTACCTAAACCTTGACATCGCCATTAGGTCTATGACAGTCCATATTGGTCAAAGCAGAATCCGAGATGGTTATAGCATTGCCAATGTCGAACCTAATGCGATCAGTCATTCGAGACGTCGTGTTTAGGCCATCGTTTGATTTGTTGCTGAAAGATTGAAATGCTAATTATATACTCGAAATAAATAGAATTCGCGAGCAGTACCTCCAGCAACGTGCAGGTGAATCATTGCTTTTTGTCTCTTTTACTCTTTCTATCACTGTTAATGAAAATACTAATTATCATAAAAATGGGTTTGAGGTTAATAACTTCATATATTATAATGCACCAAGGTGCTCATCAATTCTACTTCTTGGTAAGCCTACCAATTTGTTATTATCACATTAGAAATTCTTCCAGGGGTCCTGTCACAAAAATTGAGTTTTCATCACTCGTAGGTCCACTCATGGACCTACTAGTCGCGACCACCTCGATGACTTGTGGACCCTACTCTCATTTAAACTTTTGTAAGACAAATGTAACAATAGGATAAGGTTGAGATCCCACCATTTGGAAGGTGAATTATGGACTCAAACACCCTAGTCTTATTTAATAAACCTTTTGTAAGACAATAAGTGAGATTGTGTTAAGTTTTTTCCTATAGTTTAATGCAATATGAGAATGTTTATTATGGTAGCCAAAGTGATTTTGTCTTATATTTATTTATTTAGAATTCTTTAGTTTCTTTTTACAAATTTCTATTACAACTCTTGAAGTGCAATGGATTGATATTGGTGGCATATATGATAATAACAAAGGCAAAGTAGATAAGGATTTTTAATCTATTCAACTTCAAAACGTGTGTATCAAGTGTAATCAATTCGGCTTCTATAGTATTCCCGACAATAATAGTATAATTAGCTGATTACCAAGAAATTGTATTATCACATAAAAGGAAATAGATCTAATCTCAAGATGATACAAATTCAATTGACATCACCATAATCCTAAAGTATAGAAAGATAATCAATAAATCTAAGATCACAATTGGAGTTAATTTTAAATTACTTAAAAGACTATCCAATGCTCTATTATATCTACTCAATCTAGATATGGCATAAGCTACATAAGCTCTAGTTTTATTTGTTAAAGTGATCAAATAATTTAAGAATATTTCTCTTGATCCAAAGCTGTATTATTCAAGAGATACATACTAGGGTCATAGACAGTAGATATTGATGAATAATTTGAAAACCTAAATTTTTTTTATCTTTTCGGATATAATGAACATTGGAATAAAGTGATCAAATTGAATTATTTTTATCTTGAATAATCTTTTCGGATAAGATGACATTAGGAGCTTTCATTTCAAGGAGTTGTTTAAAACAGGTTTTGATATGATTTAGGAGGGAATTATCATCTACATATTAGCAAAGAAGAATCAATATTTTATATACCTTTTTTTTAAATAATAGTAGTTATCGGTGTTGGGCACATGATGGATTTTAATAATTGACAGCCCACTTTAATCATTTAACTAGTTTTTTAGTAACCTAGAGAGGAAAACTACAGTAGGGTTGCTAGAAAAAACTATAGTGGCGGCTATGGGCATGGCTAAAAAAAATAAAACCATAGCAGCTGAATAAGAAAAGAAGAAAAGGGAAGAAGGCAAAGGCCATTCTTAATTATCCGATGATAGTATCATAAATATCATCGATTGATGAGTTGGCTCGATTGGTTCACTACCCAATGTGTAGGTCTATCTTCGCACCTTCTTTGTGCTGACGTAGGACTGTTAATATGGCGAACTGGCATAAGAGGTCCACATGGGAGGTCGCTTGTCGGGGAGGCTCTGGCTTGGGAGCGAAGAGGTTAGATAAAGGGATCGGTATCTTCTTGGCTACATGGTCATTTTTTGGTCGCTGGGTCACCTTCTAGTAGCGGGATCATCTCCTCGATGCCAGTGGTCCTACACGATAGGTCGGCCCCAGGTGGGCTTTCTAGCTCGACTCCTCTGATACTTAAGTTAGTGCAAGATAGAGGGGGAAAGAGAGAGTGAGCTGTTGGTGGCTTTTATACTTAGGCACTTGGCTGAGCCGATTGACTTTCGTACTGGTTGATCGAAGACAAGATTTGTTTAATTGACTGATCATGATAGTTGAAAATTTTCTCTATCCTCTTATCCTCTGATCCTAGTGCGGTGGGAGAGTTAAGGCAGGCAGCTTACTAGCGAGCTATGCCCGAAAGACTATCAGGGCTATTGCCTTGTGGTCAAACTCCCTCCTTTCATACAAGTAGGGAATGGTCTTTACTAGTCATAGTTGTTGAATCTTATATTTTGATGATGAAACCAATTGATAAGTGTTTATGATTTGATCTACGTTTTAAGTCATACAGGATGCTTCGATCAAGGAGGGACAATTAAAACAGGAAGAATCATGTTGGGTTAGAGAAAAATATGTCAAAAGATTGGACGTCGGATCGGAGGATCGGTCGACGTATCGACAAAAGACTTCGGGCCATGGATTTGGGCATCAGACCAAGAAGAGTGGATATTGCACCAAGGATATCAGATTTGCAGAGGTCAATTGTCCGATTGGGCAATAGGTCGCAAGAGAGGATGATGTGCCGAAGAATCAGATGAAGCGTCGATGGACCAATGACATGCCAAACGACATGATTCATGCTTAGCAATAATTGTCTAGATCGAAGTGTGTTTTTATGTATGCAGGATTAACTACGATAGTAAGACATAAAGTAAAATGAAGTCCCGAAGTCAAGAACGCGATTTCATTAGGAGTTCGAGAGTTCGTCGGAAGTCTGGATGTTCATTGGAAGTTCTGCCGAAATTGACCGAAAGTCCTGGAGCTTACCAAAGAAGCTCGTCGGAACTCGTCAAGAAGATCGTCATGAAGTCCAGGAGCTTGCTAGGGGTCTGCCAGAACATTACCGAGAGATTATCGGAAGTTCGCCGAAAGATCACTAGAAGCTCACCGGAAGAAACCAGACTTTTTTTGCTTAGAATATGTCTTAGAAATTGTAGTTAGCACATAATTAGAGTTGGGATTGGGAGGTAATCCCATCAACTCTGTTAGGGGCCAATTGGGCCCAAAGTTGGGCTGATTTGGGCTGGATTTAAGGCTCAACCAGGATGTTGAAAGCTTGGCTGACGGTGGCACCGCTTGGGGAACAACACCCAAGGAATTATGAGCAATGGTACCGCCAGTGGCAAGGTGCCAGGTGGTGGCACCGTCTAGTGTAGTGTTAGTGTCAGACTGACACTAGCGGTGGTACCGCTCATACCCGGGAGACCCGGGATGAGATGTTTTTAGGCTCCAAGTTTGAATTAACTTGAAGCCTATAAATATCCATCTCATCCCTAGTTAAAAAACACACAACTGAAAGTAAAAAAGAAAGAAAACTCTATTACAATTGCATGTGAAACTCCTCTCAAAGTTCTCAGTGTTAGAATAATTTAAGAGAGGAGTAAGTGGGGATATAAGAGTTATCTCCTAAACTCGATAAAAAAAGAATCGAGTTGTAAAAGGTGGTTGGTCTTCGCCTATTGAAAGAAGACTGATAGTGGATGCCGGTGGCCTTGACGAATAAGGAATCGGGAGTAGATGTAAGTCACGACGACCGAACCACTATAAACTTAGTTTACATTTACTTTCAGCAATTTACTTTTATGGCAAACTGCCTCTCCTTCTTACTATGCTTTTACTACGCCTATGCTCACATACACTTTCAAGTAAACACCTTCCAAGATCGATTTTAATCGTACGAAGATTGTACGAAATCGATATTTTTACTGCTGCACTAATTCACCCGCCGACTTGTTCATAACAGTTGGTATCAAAGCCTCGTAATTTCTCATTTGATTTAACACTTAAGAGAAATGACTCTTTTCAGCTTTCAAGAAGGTCAGTCTTTCATTCATCCTCCCTTATTCAATGGGACGGACTACACATATTGGAAAACTCGAATGAGAGTTTTCTTACTTTCGTTGGATTTAAATTTATGGAATATTATCAAAAATGGATTTCAAAGGTCTTTTCTTCTAATGAACCACTAGAATGATTTGGAAAAAACGATTTTTTCTTTAAATGCGAAAGCTATGAATGCTTTGTTTTGCGCTTTGGATAAAATTTAGTTTAATCATATTTCTACTTGCGAAACGACTTTCGATATATGGCACACTCTCGAAATCACATATGAAGGCACTAGCAAAGTTAAAGATTCGAAAACCAACTTTTTAATGTATGATTTTGAACTTTTTTGAATGAAGCCAAGTGAAACCATTGTTGACATGTACACCTGTTTTATGGATGTCATCAATAGTTTAAAAGCACTTGGTAGAAGTTTTTCAAATTTTGAACTTGTAAACAAGATTTTACATTCTCTTAATAAGAGTTGAGATTCAAAAGTAATGACTATTCAAGAATCAAGAAACCTGAACCATTTACCAATTGAAGAACTTATAGGGTCTTTGATAACCTATGAAATGACGTGCAATGCACGTGAACAACTCGAGAACCACCTTCCAAAGAACAAGAAGGATTTCAGACTTAGAACAATTGAATACTACTCGAGCATAAGCTCAAGTGATGGTGAACTTGAACTCCTCATGAAAATTTTAAAACAAGAATCAAAAATTAAAAATAAACTTAAAAAGAAGAAGAAGGCAACTTAAGATAAATCGAGTGCATCCGAAGATGAAGAGGAAATCGATGAAGAAGAAACGACGAACTTCACTTTGGTGACTCTCGATAATGAGTTAAACAACTCAAACAAAACTCCTTTAATTTATTTCAAAATTACATAATACTTTTCATGAGTTATTCTTAAATTAGTTTTTTTAAAAGAAATTTTTTTTTTAATTACATATTTAATGAAAATATAAAAATAAAATTGGATCATGCTTACCTTTCTAGTAATTTTAAAAATAATCATGTTTTATGATAAACAAACAAAATGATTTTGATTAAAAATTACCTTATCATGATGAATGTTTTGAAAAGAAATGTTTATATCATACTTGATGATTTTTATGCATGAGGACTTGAAGTAATGATTTAAAATCATATGTTTTGGAATTATGTGTTACACTTTTTGATCTTGATGATTTATGATCTTTCCGCTTTTAACATTGATGTATAGTGTTGACATAAGAACAAATATTTAGGCATGCTAATATAAAGTCAATCACTCAAATTGAAACTAAAGAAGTTTAGATATATTTAAGAATCATTCACTATTATGTTCAACGAAACTATGCTTGAAGTCTTAATGAAAATATAATAATGATTTGAAAGCATGCTTAACAAGTTTATATTTTGAACTTATGCATGATAACTTTTGTGACCTTTTGAAAGTTCTTTTTTGTTGTTAATGAATGATGCATGGATTTGAAAGAAAAAAACATTAAATCAATTAACAAGTTGAAACAAAAGGAGGAAAGCATTTTTCTTGAATTTTTTTTTTTTGTTTCTATCTTATCGATTTTTCACTAAGAGACCAATAAAATTATTTATGTCATTTTGAATCTTTTGAAAGAAATGTTGGGATTTTGATGATTTTGATGATTTGAATTTGAATGAGTTTTATCCAAATCATGATCTTGGTTTCTTGGAATTACTTGAGATTTTTTGAATCAAGATATCTTCTTTGTACACCTACAATTTATTATTCTTGGTATTTTATTTAAAGAAAAGATTTATTATATGAATAATGTCTTTTGGTATTCAAGTGGTCTTATCTTTCATGATATGATCTCTTTGTATTTATAGCTTGTATGCCTTGAAATGATTGAAATATTTTACCCCATTATGTTCTTCCTTTATTCTTTCTTGTTTACAATGACAAAAGGGGGAAAGAAAATAGCTAACATCTCAACAGAACCAAGTTTGCTAGCTTAAATGATAAACTTAGACATGTTAGATCTCTCAAATGCATAAATTCTTCTTATATTTTTTCGAATTATGATCTTGATTTCTTGAATTTTAGACTTGATCTTTCATTTTTGATGATTGAAATAATGATTGAAATATTGATGTAATTATGAATGATGATTTGGAATCATGTATGTAATGATGATTTTATATTTTAAAAATATACATGATAATTTGGTATTATGCATGCAATACTTCAACTTATAATAATGATGCATGCAATGATGAAATATTCATGATGAAAAATTGTTTTGACATTCATGACTTGAATTTTCATCTATGCTATTTACCTTTGTCATAGTTTAGAAATTAATATAAAGGGAAAAAGAGATATAAAATTGTATGCTTCCCTTCTTTTTGACAATGACAAAGGGGGAGATAGCTAGGTTGCACAAGTCAAGAAGATGCAAAAACTTACTTGCTAACTTGTTATCTTGTAAACTTGCTATCTTACTATCTTGCATATTTAAAACTTGATAGCTTACATATTTTCTAGCTTACAGCATGATGTGGCACTTGCTAAATTTTCTAGCTTACATATTGCATGATGATAAATGTAATGTTTGACATTATATCTCTAAACACTTGATAGTTGTACTTCTCCTTTTTGTTGATGACAAAGGGGGAGAAGTATGATGTTATGCATAAGTTTTATGATAATATGTTGCTTGGATTTTTGAATCCAAGGTTCTATCAATATGACATATTGATAGGGGGAGTTAAGGTTAACTCCGTTATCAATTAATTGGTTGTCAACATAAAAAAGAGAGAGATTGTTGAATCTCATATTTTGATGATGAAACCAATTGATAAGTGTTTATGATTTGATATATGTTTTAAGTGATGTATGATGCTTCGATTAGGGAGAGATAATTAAAGCAGGAAGAATCATATTGGGCCGGAGGAAAATATGTCAGAAGATTAGACGTTGGGCCGGAGGATTGGTCGACGTATTGACAAAAGGCTTTGGGCCATGGATTCGGGCATCGGGCCAAGAAGAGTGGATATTGCGCCAAGGATATCAGAGTTGTAGAGGTCAATTGGCCGATTGGGTAATAGGGCGCAAGAGTGGACGATGCGCTGAAGAATCGGATGAAGCGTCGATGGACTAATGACATGCCGGACGATATGATTCATGCTTAGTAATAATTGTCTAGATCAAAATGTGTTTTTATGTGTGCAGGATTAACTACAATAGCAAGGCATATAGCAAAATGAAGTCTCGGAGTCAAGAACGCGATTTCGTTGGGAGTTCGAGAGTTCGTCGGAAGTCCGAACGTTTGTCGGAAGTTCTACCAGAATTGATCGATAAGTCCTAGAGCTTGCCAAAGAAGCTCGTCAAAACTCACCAAGAAGATGTTCGTGAAGTCCAAGAGTTTGTCGGGAGTCCGCCGGAACATTACCGAGAGATCGTCGGAAGTTCGCCGGAAGATCGCTAGAAGCTCGCCGAAAGAAACCAGACTTATTTTGTTTAGAATATGTCTTATGAATCATAGTTAGCAGATAATTGGAGTTAGAATTGAGAGGTAATCCCATCAACTCAGTCAGGGGCCAATTGGGCTCGAAGTTGGGCTGGTTTGGGCTAGATTCAAGACCCAACCAGGATGCTGAAAGCCTGGTCAGCGGTGGCACCACTTGGGGAACAACACCCCAGGAATTCTGGGCGGTGGTGCCGCCCAGTGGCAGGGTGCCAGGCGGTGGCACCTCCCCTGTCAGGCGGTGATACCGTCCAGTGCAGTGTCAGTGTCAGACAGACATTGACACTAACACTGGCGATGGTAGCACTCGTACTAGGGAGAATCGGTAGTGGATGCTGGTGGAGGAATCAGGAGTGGATGTAGGTCACGACGATCGAACCACTATAAACTTGGTTTGCATTTACTTTCAACAATTTACTTTTATAGCAAACTGCCTCTCCTCCTTACTGTGCTTTTACTATGCCTATGCTCGCATACGCTTTCAAGTAAACAACTTTCGAGATCAGTTTTAATCATATGAAGATTTTGCGAAACCGACGTTTTTACCCATTGTTGTGCAACTATTCAAGCTCTGAATAGTTGCACAACAAAGGGTAAAATGGTCCATTATAGACCGAAAAAGCTCTCGAACGTGTCCACATGACACAACCTTTATTTACAAGCCTAAAGAGGCCACCAACCCAACTAAAATGGGACTTATAAGCCTTTGGCCGCCCCTCTACCTGCTATACAAGGCATGAACATGCCAAAAGACAACGGACAGACATAAGCATTACATCCAACATCTTGTTTAGAAGTTTGTCCGTTACATTCTCCCCCACTTATCCCTTCGACGTCCTCGTCGAAGCCTTTGTGAACACTGCAACTCTTCGCCCTTGCTGAGTCTTCAATCTTCCGCTCCAGCTGCAATGCGCCTCCTGGCTCCCAGCTGCTCTACGCTGCTGTTTTTGAGTAGTCGACCCTTTAATCCGCCATGCTGCTACAACTCACCAATGACTCTGACTCTGTTGGGGGGGTTGGCTGAGTTGTGTTGATCCTTGTCGATTCTTGCGGATCCACCAAATGAAGGAAAAGACCATCTTTTCTGCGCCAGTCTCTCAAAATTTCCACATGCTGCTTGAACTGGGTGGATGCTTGTTGGAGCTTTAACGAGCATCGCCTCGCAAACTTCTGAAGTTTTGGGTCCTTCCTCCACAAAATTTGCTCATTGACTCTTCTTTCAGTTAGTTGTCACATCCAAGTAGGTTCGCATCACTTCCGCTTTCGATTGGCATTTCGTTGGGAAATGAAGCGGACGATCTACTCTCAGTAGCACTGATCACCGTTGGTGAGGATTTGACAACTATTGTCTTCCATTATCTTCGAAGGGTCTTTGAACTTGTGCAGAGCTCCTCTGCTGGATAGATAAGAGAACTGGGGTACTCGGTTTCGCCCATTCTCTTAAGAGTTGAGAAGGCAAAGGTTACTTTGACTTCGCCCGCCTCCTCGAGGTTGTACTTCATGCATCGAGCTGGTTACTAGTCTTCGCCTGCTCTTTGCTCACACTTCTGAAGCACTTGAAGTGTTTGCACTCCTTGCGTTGAGTTGGCTACTGTGATTCACCTTCTCAATGCCATCGAACTTCTGGAATGCGGGAAGTTTTCACCCCAACGTGGAGTAATTCTCTGATAGATGAGGTCGCCTTTGGGATTGTACCGTCTTCTCCATCAACCCTGCCGCCTACTCCACCGAGTAGCAAAGGTACAACACCGCGTACTGCCTGCTTCGTTCCTTGGTCGTGCACTCTTGCTTGACCCGAAGTCCTTCACTTACGACTATCTTGATGAGAAACTTGTTGACACCGGTCTTACGAAGTTTCTTGGCCTCTGCCCTTCAGCCTTGTCTCGGTACTTGGAGATTGCCTCTGCATGCTCCACCTCCTCGGCCCCTTTTACGACCAAGCGCTCTCCCTCCATGAGAGCAAGGGATCAATGACTTGCATGGAAGTCCCGCCTTTGCGGTACCATGGCGCTGGCATGCCCATGGCCCTACTATCCGTCGCCTCGCCTCTGTATCCCTTTTCTATATGATCAGTAGAAATGTCTCTGTGGCACTCCTCTGAGTCCACCTCCATTCTGACTGATGCTTGATTTTGGGTAGCTAAGTCCCTCTGGACTCGTCATCGCTTCCTCGCCCCTTTCGACCCCCTGCTTCAACACCTCTGTGTTCTCCAAGCAGTCTGTTTGGTCGATGGAAAGACAGACTGCAACTCCCATGCATGGCCTCTGCCATCACGTTGTAGAGTTTGCACCGATTCTGTTCTCCTTAGCTTCCTTGGTAGCAACGTTCGCTTACTCGACCTTGTCCTCTGACTTGTCGGGCTCCCTTAAGCGAATATGAGCTCTGGAGCAGTCCAACTCTCCAGCTGCTTCGATCATACTTCTGTATGATCAAGTCCCTCCCATGGAACTCACTGGTACTTGCATTCGAACTTTTCCCTTGGTGGAACACAGCCCCCATATGCTGATGACCAAGGCTTTCATCCGATGCAAAATTCGATGCACGCCCGGAAGACCCGCCTCTGCGGTACCATGGCCTTCACTCCTTGAATTCATAGCCCTTCTTGCCGTCGTGTTGTTCACCGAAGTGGAGCTTCCAGTAGCTCCCGATCATACCTCCATATGACCTCATCCCTCACGGGACGGATTGTGTGTATCGCATTGCCACGAACTGTTCCACCACGATCCGCTGCACCATGTCGCCTCCTGGTGACATCTCCATTTCATTCTGATCCTTGTGGAATAAACTCCAAGTTGTGAACCCTCCATGTGTGGCCTCTGCCAATACATCGCAGGGTCCCTTCCACCTTCGATTTTGTTCGCTCCTCTGGCAATCGACCTTCATCCACCCACTCTTGGGTCACACCTAGATGAAGCACCGCTCTAGGACAGTCCGTCGCCTAGTAGCTCTCGAAGTCCACCGACTTAACTGTAATCTGTGCACCATTGTTTGGATCCTGGGCCTCTACCCCTACCAGCACAATCTCCACTGCGCACTGCTTCCTTCATAGCAACTTGAATGGCAACACTGTGGCATATTCTTCAAGAGTACCCGCCTCTGCGTCCTCTTGCCCCGTGCTAAGGCCTTCTGAACCCAACTTCGCCTCCGCAAGTTGAGTCGCCTTAGTTCCTCCATCAAATGCTCTTCCGAGTTAAGGTGCATGTGCCGCGAAGCTCCCTTCGTCTTTGGCACCATGCAAGATGAGTCCGCTCCGTCAGGATGAAGGACCCATGGAACAACATGATCCTACCCTTGCCTCTGCAAGAGTTCATGTCTTTGACCTCTGTCTAAGGAAAGCACTATGCTTCTGCTCCATGTTCCAACTTCTCTGCTGGCTCCCTTCGCGGCTTGGGTACTTCGCCAAGTTACACCCAAGTTGCTCCGCTCCTCGTTTTTGCATTGAGTCAATGGTGGCCCTCGCGCCCACCATTCCACGGGTCAACCCTCCCTTGAGTCCGATCTCCATATCGACTCTAAGTGTGCCTTCATTTAAGTTGCTTCAGGTCGCTCCCCCACTTGATCTCGCAATGCATCCACCAATGCATTCTCTCGAGCGAGATCATGCGGCAACTCCTCGCTGCTTGCTCGGTCCATTGAGCTTCGTGGAGTTGTTGTTCGTGAGGTACTCCTCCTCAACATGTGAAGTCTGTCTCACATGATTCTCCCTCTGGAGTGCCGAGACTTATCCCTCCTGGATAACTATCCCGTTGGAGCAATATCTCTCTTCGTTTTGGAGACCACCATCCCCTTGGACTACTCCGATCTGCTGAACAAACTGTGCATTGTTCTGCCTCTTGCAAACGCACTTGCTAGATTGCGCCTCCACATCAATACAGCCACCACTGCACCCCTCAAGGCCTAGCAACATGCTGAACTCGTTGCACACTTCAGCCTTCTACGGACGTATCCTTTGCATGCCGAAGAGAAAGTTTTAATGCTCCATTGGCGCCGAGTCTCGGCCGCCTTGGGATGGCCACGAACATTCCATCGTTCGCATACAAGCCCATGCATGAGTACCAAATTCTTCGAGTTAGCAATTCCCCTCACCTCTGTGAGCTTTGCATAACTCTTTTGGTCGTTGAGCAACTCATTCCACCTTGGATGGTCTCATTCTTGCCAAGCGCCTCGCCTGCCTAAAGCACCATCAAGTATAGTTGTCAACGTTGAGCCGTAGCTCAAACTCAGCCATCCCAACCTTTGTGCGCTCCAAATTCTTCCAAGCTTGCCTGTTCTCGTGGTGCCTCTGGCGCGAAGGGTTGGCCATTCCTCTGAATGCCAATCTCAGATGCTCGCTCCTCTGAGCGACTCTTTTCCCTACATCTCCATGCCCGTTTTCCCTCAAACGGTCGCGCGTGTGCTGACTGCCCTCGACGCAGCCCCGCTAGGTCCCCCACGTTTGCATGTCAAGTGTTTCTATGAGTGCTTGTCCCGACTCAACAAACAATTTACTCTTAGTGCCGACTCATTCCTAACAATAGGTGCCCAACAAGTCAATCACGAGTGATGACACATATGATATGACACACACTCTTTTTTATTATTATATTATTTGATTTTTATCACTATATATTGTTTGTTGCATATATATATATATATATATATATATATATATATATATATATATATATATATATATTGTTATGTCTATTGATCTGTGTAATGAGAATCAGATCGTGATGTGATCATGATAATGAGACTGATTCACCTTTAAACACAAACCTTAAATAATCCTGGTCATAGGTTACTCGAGAAAGACATAAATAACTAGACATACTAGTGTGCTGTATACCCATCCATATGATAGAGGCAATTGGTCTGATTGTGGGGACACTAGGGCTACAATGCAGGTGTTCATTGGAGAATGAGTTCATTGATTAATTCGCTCACGAAATGTTGGATGGTTAATAATACTTTATTGTCAAATAGCGATTCCGTTATTCTAGTGGTGTACTTGATCCTTAGACTTAAGATGTCATAGATGTCCTGTATGAGTACTCCATTCTTTGATACCGGACTTATAGGCCTAGAAGTTCTAGATCTAGTACAACCAGTTATCTAGAGTGATAACAAACCTTACGAGGACTATTGAGTGTCGATAGAGGATCATCCACTGTCAGTGTCATGAGAGAAATATTCCATGTGTTCTTACTGTTAGGACTCTAGCTAGGAGAGTCCTATTTGAGAGGGACATTCTGTTAGGACTCTAGCTAGGAGAGTCCTAATTGAGAAGGACATTCTGTTAGGACTCTAGCTAGGAGAGTCCTAATTGAGAGGGACATTCATGTAAGAGGTTTTTTCTTAGAGAAGAATTAGGAGTTGTAAGGGAATAGGAGTCTTCAGTAGGAGTCATATTAGGAGTTGGTTAGAAGTAAGAGTTTTAAGTAGGAGTCGTATTAGGAGTTAGGGTTTAGAAGCCCTATAAATAGTCATATATTTCTCCTCTTTTGATAAGCAATAGATGAATCTTTTCTGCAGCCTTTGAGCAGCAACTTAGAGGGAGGAACCCCTATAGAGTTCCAAGGAGGCCGATCCCCTAAAGAGATCAACCCCAAGTTTAGAATCTGCAAGGGTTCTATCACTTAGACAAATCCTTGGCTAGGGGCATTCAAATTGAGAGAGAAAGAGTTCTCTGGGAGAATTCGATTAGAGCAAGACTCGAGTAGAAACTATATGGGCCTGACAATACCATGCCCAGTATACGATCTCTAGGATATTAGATGGATGAGCGACTATAGGCATCTGGTAACTAAGGAGAAATAGGTCCAAAGGATTAGATTCCCTTGTATCGTTTAGGGGTTACGGCGTAGTGGCCTAGTACATCTGCAGTCGATTAGTCGAGTGAATTATTATGAAGATAATAGTTCACTAAGCTATAAGGAGTTCTGATAGGTAAGACTCATGGCCAACTCAATATTGGGCCTAGAGGGTCACATACATATGATAGACGTTGCAACAAGTAGAGGTTTAGATATAAGATATCCGTCGAAGCCCTTATCTTATTGGATATCCAATAAGCCCCTGAATTATTGGATCCTATGAATGAGATCTAATAAAAGCCAATGAGAGATTATTGGATAGAGATCCACAAATCTAAGAGGCCTAGGTAGTTGGATGAAGATCCAATACCCAATAGGCTAGGATCCATTAGGGTTAAGAAGTTAAGGGACCTTTATAAATAAAAGAGAACCAAAGACCCATAGGCCAGAGGCTTCTTGGTAGCCACCTCCTATTCTCCTCTCCCTTTCTCCTCCTCAGATAGTAGGTGTGGCGATTTAGGCAATGATTTTACAAGCGTCATAGCAGCCATATTGTGTAGATCACTACTAGAGAGGAGGACGCTTGACCTCCTTCATCCTCTCCTACAGATCTGCAGGGATTCAGGGATATACGATCTCTTTAGGTAACACAACTATCTCACATATGGTTTTCAGTTTTACGAATTTTATGCACAAATCTTCACATGATGATGACTATCTTTTTGAAAAATTTGGGGTTTTTATTTTCTATTCTTCCACAATGCATGTGATGTCGCCCCTAGATTTCCCTATAGTCTTCGTATCCTTCATATGGTAGGAAGGATTACTAAGGCCGTATCATGCCACCAGCCATTAATACGGGGCAAATTAGGGCATGCTCATGATGTGGCATTATCGAGGAGTTGATGACTTAGAGTCCTGCTTAGGTATTTGCTTCCATAGTGGATGATCTGGTATGGGATGATTATCCCTATCATTTGTTGCCCCTAGAAAGGCATCCTTCAGGGCTTTAAATGGAGTCTATGAAGGATGCTATTGTATAACTCAAGCATGGTCTTTTTCACTAAGGTGCATAACTTGGATGGACATTTGCCTTAGTGTTAGGACCGAAATCGGCACTAAGGAGATGGGGGGGAGTGAATTAGTGCTTTCAATAAAATTATCAGTTTGAAAATCTTTTTATTGGATAAAGCTGTATCAGAAAGATATTTAACTTGAAAACGTTCATAAGCATAGTGAGTAAGTAAATAAGTAAATCAGTTAGCAATACAAATGAAAAGCATGAAGGAAATGCAAACCAATTTTATAGTGGTTCGGTCGTGATGACCTATGTTCACTCTTGATTCCTCTTCACTGGAGGCCACCGGCTTTCACTACCAATCTTCTTTCCAATGGGAGAAGATTAACTACCATTACAATTCTTTCTCTTTTTTACAAGCTCAGGAGAGAACCTTTACAAGTTTCACCTCTCTTGGAATGAACTCTAAACTCTAAGAGGTGGAGGGGAACACTAAACACTTTTCAAGCTTTTTCAACTCTTTTTTATCAAGGATTCTTTCTCCCTTTCTACCCTTTTTTCTTCCTACTTCAAGCAGGAATAGGTGATACCACTGTCAGTACTATCTAGTGGTATGAGATAGAGCCTTGTACATTAGGCTCTGGTGGTACCATCGCCTGCTTAGGCGATACCATTGCTTGTAGGCATTAATGATTGACGGTACCACCGCTTAATCTATGCAAGACCACCGCCCAAACCACTTGGGAGGCTAAGCCTTAGGCAGTACCATTGCCAGCCCTGGTGGTGCCACCATTTGGGCCAGCTAAGGGTCACTGAATGGGCCTTTCTCTTGGCTCAAAACAGCCCTAGCTCCGACCTAATGGGCCCCTAATTGAGTTAGCCTGATTACATTTGAAACTAACTCAATTAGACTTAAACTACTTTAATCTAGATAAATTATTACAAGCATGAATCCTATGTTGTCTAGCATGTCATTAGTTCATTCGGTGTTTCGTTCGATCTTTTGACGCTTCATCCTCTCTTTTGGTGTATTCCTCAATTGGTATGTTGACCTTCGCAACATCTGATCTCCTTGGTGCAATGTCCGATCCTTCGGCCTGATGCCTGAACTCATGACACGAAGTCCTTTTGCTGGTACATTGATCGATCATCTGGCTCAACATCCAATCTCCTGACATATTTTACTCTAGCCCAATATTTGATTCCTTCTACTTTAATCGATTTATCTTTTCTGATCGAAGTTAGTCCTACGCCACTCAAAACACAAATTAGATCATAAACCTATCAATTGATTTCATCATCAAAATTCGAGATTCAACAATCTCTCTCTTTTTGATGATGACAACCAATTGATGACAGAGTTTAAACTAAACTCCCCGTATCAATATGTCATATTGATAGAAACTTTGAATTCAGAAAATCATGACAATCTCATTATTGCATGCATCATGAATATTGAAAGAACCAATTAATAACATCATTGCATGCATCATTCCAAATCATAAATATTTCAAATCATCGTGGTATCAAAATATCAAAGTACATTACATCCTACCAATTTATGATCATCATAACTTTGTTAAGATCGGGGTCGGCACTAGGAGGGGGGGTGAATTAGTGTAGCGGTAAAAATTATGTCTTCAAAAACTTTCATACGATTAAAACCAATTCCAATGAAAATCCATTTCGGAAACTTAACTTTAAAAGTGTATGTTTATGAAGTGAATACAGTAGGCAAGTAAAGATTTTGTTTGCAGTATGTAAATAGCAGGAAGTAAATGTAAACCAAAGAACACTCCAATTTTATAGTGGTTCGGTCATCGTGACCTACATCCACTTCGCCGATTTCTCCTCCGTTGAGGCCACCGGCATCCACTATTGATTTTCCTTTAATAAGCGAAGATCAACCTCCTTCTTACACCCCTCTTCTTCTTTTACTAGGTTTAGGAGATAACCCTTACAAGCACTCATACTCCTCTCTTATAGAATTCTAAACTTAGAGTGGAGGAGAGAATTTCTAAAGAGATTACAGTAGCATTTCTTCACTTTTAAACTCTCTGTGTTTGTATGCTTTAACCAAGGATGAGAGGGGTATTTACAAGCTTCAAGTTGATTCAAACTTGGAGCCTAAAAACTTCTCATCCTAGGTTTCCCAGGTATGGGCGGTACCACCGCCTACCTTGGGCGGTACCATCGCCCAGTATCAGTTTGACACTGACACTGCCCTGGGCGGCACCACTGCCTAGTTTGGCGGTACCACCGCCTGGGGGGCAGTGCTGGGCGGTACAGCCACCCAGACTGGTGGTACCATCGCTTGGCGCCCTACTAGGGGCAATACAACTACCCAGGCTGGCGGTACCACCGCTTGACATAGGCTCGAAGACTATGCCAAGATGGTGAGACTTCTTGTGGCACTATTTGGGCCTCTCATTGAGCCCAACACAGTCCTTACATGTGCCTTGCTGGCCTCTAATTGGGTTGGCCCAAATCCAAACCCAATTATGTGCTAACTACGAAATCTTAGACATAATATGAGCTAAACAAGTCCGTAAGTCTATTCTTCCGACGAACTTCCGACGATCTTCCGGTAATGTTCCGGCAGACTCCCGGCAAGCTCCTGGACTTTACGACGATCTTCTTGGCGAGTTCCAATGAGATTCTCTGGCAAGCTCCGAGACTTCTCGGCTGGTTCCTCTAGAACGTCCGACAAACGTTTAGACTTCCGACGAACTCTCGAACTCCCAATGAAATTGCTTCCTTGACTCCGAAACTTCATTTTGCTTCATGCCTTGCTATCATAGTTAATCCTGCATATGTAAAACACACTTTGATCTAGATAATTAATACTAAGCATTACTCAAGTTGTCCGGTATGTCATTGGTCCCTCGACGTTTCGTCTGATTCTTCAGCTTATCGTCCTCTCTTGTGGCCTATTGCCCAATCGGCCAGTTGGCTCCACAACTCCGATATCCTTGGCGCAATATATTGAATCTCATATTTTGATGATGAAACTACTTGATATATGTTTATGATTTAATCTGCGTTTTGAGTGACGCAGGATGCCTCGATCAGGATGAGACAATTAAAGCAGGAAAATCATGTTGTGCCGGAAGAACATGTCAGAAGATTGGAGGTCGGGCCGGTGGATCGGTCGACGTATCGATAGAAGGCTTCGGGCCGTGGACTCGGGCATCGGACCAAGAAGAGCGGGTATTGTGCCAAGGATATCGGAGTTGCAGAGTCAATTGGTCGATTGGGCAATAGGCTGCAGGAGAGGACGATGCGCCGAAGAATCGGACGAAGCGTCGAGGGACCAATGACATGCCGGACAACTTGGTTAATTGCTTAGGATTAATTGCCTCAATCAAAGTTTTGTTTTAAGTGTGCATGATTAACTACGATGGAAGAAAGACATGCAGCAGGAGTTGCGCCGGAGTCAAGACAATGATCACGTTGGGAGTTCGAGAGTTTGACGGAAGTTCGGACAGTCGTCGGAGGTTCTGCGGGAACAAATCCGAGAAGTCCATTATCTTGCCAAAGAAGCTCGTCGGAACTCGCCAAGTGGATCGTCGCAAGTCGAGGAGTTTGCCGGAAGTTCGTAGGAGCATCACCAAGGGTTCATCGGATGATCGATGGAAGTTCGCCGGAAGCTCGCCGGAAGAAGCGATTGATGCACTGGAGCAAGTTACAGTAAATGTCTTAGGGAATATCATAGTTAGCACAATGATTAAGTTGGAAATGGGAGGTGATCCCATTAACTTAATCTTGGGGCAATTGGGCCCCTGAAAAACCTAAATTAGGCCGAATGGATCAACCCATTCGGACCCTGATTTCTACTGGGAGGTTCAACCGCCCCAACCAGGAGGTGGCACCGCCTGGGCTAAGTCTCCGAGCAAGACTGGGCTGTGCAACCGCCCCAGCCAGGAGGTGGCACCGTTTGGGCTTAGTCTCCGAGCGAGACTGGGTGGTGCAACCTCCCCTGACAAGAGGTGGCACCGCCTGAGCTCGGTCTTCGAGCTTTGGCAGGAGGTGCAACCGCCTCAGTCAGGCAGTGGCACCGCTTGAGCTCAGTCTTCGAGCTCTAGCAGGAGGTGCAATCGCCCCTGACAGAGGTGGCACCGCCCAGAGGCTCAGTCTTCGAGCTCTACTAGGCGGTGCAACTGCCTCAGTCAGGAGGTGCAACCGCCTGATCCCGGAATTCTGGGAATTGACAGTTTTGAGCTCCAAATTTGAACTAGGTTGGGGCCTATAAATACCCTACCCATTCAGCACTGAAAGGGCATTAACTTATACCAAAATCCTGATCTTGTTCTGTGATTTTTAGAGCTCAAAATTGTTGTAAAGGCCAAAAGTTCTTCTCCCACTTTTCTTCCAAGTTCTGAGTTGTAAAGAGAGGAGAGAAAATTCTGTAAGGGTTGTCTCCTAAGCCCGTCAAAAGGAGTGAAACTATAAAAAGGTGGTTGGCCTTCGCCTATTGAAGGAAGGCCTCTAGTTGATGTCGGTAACCTCGTCGGTGGAGGAAGCCAAAAGTGGAGTAGGTCAAGATTGACCGAACCACTCTAAATCTCGGTTTGCATTTACTTTGAGCATATTATCTTTACTGCAAACCTTCTCAAAAGCTTATTGCTTTCTGCGCATATACGATCAGGTTTCAAGCTTTGCACTTTCCGAATCGGCGTTTAGACGTAAATCAGCTTTTTCGTACGATCATCATATTTCTGTTTGCGTTTACGTTTTGATTTCTATCATAACTGCAAACTGCATTTATATCCTTGCTTAAACTGCATCTCGCTTAATCAAGTGATTTACGAATCATCATTTAGACGTAAATCAGTTTCTTCGTACAAATATCATATTTTAGTTTGCGCCGACTATCTGATTTGAATCATAACTACAAACTGCATTTATATCATTGCTGCATTTTGCTTAATCAAAAGTTGAAGTGATTTACGAATTGGCTTTCTTACCGAAATCACTTTTATCGAACAAATGCATTTTTTATCGTAAAAGGTTTTCCACTGCACTAATTCACCCCCCCCCCCTCTTAGTGCACTTGATCCTAACAATTGGTATCAGAGCGGGGTTTTCTCATTTCGGATTTACACCCGAGAGAAATGGCTCTTCATGGCTTTCAAGAGGGCTTATCATTTGTTCGTCCACCGTTTTTTAACGGATTGGACTACACTTATTGGAAAACTCGAATGAGAGTTTTCTTGATTTCTATGAATTTGGATTTATGAAATATCATTGAAAATGGTTTTCAACTTCCCTCTAAACCGATGAACGAATGGTCAGATTTGGAGAAGAAGTATTTTTCTTTAAACGCAAAGGCTATGAATGCCTTATTTTACGCTTTGGACAAAAATGAGTTCAATCGGATTTCTACGTGCGAAACGACTTTTGACATTTGGCGAACACTTGAAATCACGCACGAGGGAACTAGTAGAGTCAAAGACTCGAAAGTTAACATTTTATTGCATGATTTTGAGCTTTTTCGAATGCAACCAAGTGAGATTATAGGCGGCATGTACACCCGTTTCACGGATGTCGTCAATAGTTTAAGAGCTCTTGGAAAATATTTTTCAGATTTTGAACTCGTAAACAAAATTTTGCGTTCTCTTTCTAAGAAGTGGGATTCAAAAGTAACTGCAATACAAGAAGCTAAAAACCTAAACAACTTACCACTTGAAGAACTGATTGGTTTGTTGATGACATATGAAATGGTGCACAATGCACATGATGAACAAAATCACCTTCCAAAGAACAGGAAGGATTTGGAACTCCGGACAAATGAATACCACTTGAGCGATGACTCAAGTGATGAGGACAATGATGAACTTGAACTTCGAACATTAAATCTGAATAAATTTATTAAACAAAAATCTAAAATAAATAATAAACTTGAACGAATGAAGAGGCCAAAGAAGAAGAACACAAAGTGGGATGAATCGAGCTCCTCTAAAGACGAGGATAAAATTAAGAAAGGCGAGGTGGCAAACTATGCCTTAATCGCTTTCAATGATGAGGTAATCGAAATCCCCCTAATTTATTTTGAAATTACTTGATGCTTTCATGATATATTTTCTCTTTTAGTTTAGAATTAATTTTCTTAAAAATTACATGTTTTAAAAAAATTATGATCATGCTAAGTAATTTCGAAAATGATAATATTACATATTTTATGATAAACAAATAAAATGATCTTGATTGAAAATATGAAATCATGGTTAAGAAGTAATAATGTGTATTACGCTGATTTCCATTGTTATTTCTCGATTTTGATTAAAAAAAATCATGTTTGATTTGAAGAAATGCATAATGATGAAATTAAATATTTTGATTGACAATTTTATGCATGAGATTTTAAGCTATACATGATGATAAGCATGTGTTATTTTCATGAGTGTATTTGAAAAACTATGGCAAAAATGTGCTCGCATGAACTTATTAAGATTATTTTTCGGACTTTCTTGATTCAATGTTCAAATCACTTAATTGCCATGACGATTTTACACTATTACATGCCTTAATAACATGTTGGAAATTATGAGTTTTTATGATCATGAGCATGTTTTATCTTCATGATTGAACTTGAAAATCTATAGCAAAATCTTGTCCGAATGCATGAAAGTGTTAATTTCATTTTCGGATTCGCTTAACAATTGGTATCCTAACAATCGAATTTTCTCATACACTTATGAAAAATATTTTTTTGAAATGGATTTGATGAAATGATTCTTACTTATAAATTTCATCTTGAAATATGGATGATAGTGTTTTTTGCAAAGATTTATTTCACATACATATCTCCTATGATTCATGTGTAGAGAAAGAATTTATAAATCATAATACAATGAGATTTCTTATGCAAAAATAAAGTGCTTTTGTGATTCTTTGCATTGTTGTCTTGTATGCTTCATGTGATAATATGAATACATGATACACTTATGATATGATTTTTATGCAATTCCTTGTATTCATGAAATGTTTATCTCATCACCTAATAATTCTTCTTGATATTCCTTATGTGATGATAAGAATACATGAAATATTCATTAATTTGTTTTGATACAAATAAGATGTTTCGATCATGTATGGTAGGATGTAATTTGACAAATTTGGTACCATTATGTTACAAAATAAATGATGATTAGGAATCATGCATTAATGATGATTGTATATTTTATGATTTGGCATGATGCATGCAATGATGAAACATTCATGAATTTGAAATGATGCATGCAATACTTATGACAATGATGTACATGATGTATTGCATATGATATGTATCATGAATGCTTTAAATGATGAATGTTTGGTATCATGATCAACATGTTGATAAATGCTTAAAAATTTTAATGTTTGAGTATCATGTATGATATACCCATTAATGATGATTGATTTTTCGGTATCGTGCATGAAAAATAAGGTTTTTGAAATTGTGTATGTTTTAATTTGAATATATAATGGTGCACAAATAAAATTGATACTTACCTTTATCATAATCTGAAAATTAAAAGAAAAAAAGGGTCTTCCCTTTTTTTTGACAATTACAAAGGGGGAGCAAGAATTTCTAACGTGGATATCATGAAAAGAGGCAAACTAGCTAGCTTACACAATTCAATATGAAAGCAAAAATTACACTCCTGATGCAAATGTAACACTTGCCAAATTGTTTGCTTGCCTCATGTAAAACATTATCTCTTGCTAGTTTGGCATTTTGCTAGCTTGCACTTTGTAAAGAAAGCAAAGATGACACTTCTCAAAAGAGAAGGAAGAGCTTGTTATCTTGAACATCACAAGCTTGCCAAACAAAAATTGCAAAAGTGCTATCTTGCCTATCTCAAGAAGCAAAACATGCTAAACTTACACCTTGCAATGGAAGCAAAATTGCGAGCTCAAACATTGCAAAGGAAGCAAAAATTTGCTAGCTTGCAACTTGCATATTTCAAGAAGTAAGAGTTGTCTTCTTGAACATCTCTAAATTGCTAGCTTGCAAGTTCTAAAATGTTGTAACATTGCTAGCTTGCATGTTCTAAAAGTGCTATCTTGTATGCTGTAAAACTTGCATATTTAAAACTTGATAGCTTGAATATTCTAAGCACGACGTAACATTTGCTAAATTTTCTGGCTTCAAAACTGCATGATGATAAAACTTGATATTATGTTTTTCATGCAATAAGTTAAACTAATATTCCAAAAACAAGAATAGTTGGACTTCTCCTTTTTGTTGATGACAAAGGGGAAGAAGTATGATGTTATGCATAAGTTTATGATGACGTGTTGCAAGTATTCATGATGAATATTGCAATGACTTGAATTCAGTTTGAATTCAAGGTTCTATCAATATGGCATATTGATAGGGGGAGTTTGTTTAAACTCCGGGAGTTAAGTTTAACTCCGCCATCAAGTGGTTGTCATCATCAAAAAGGGGGAGATTGTTGAATCTCGTATTTTGATGATGAAACTACTTGATATATGTTTATGATTTAATCTGCGTTTTGAGTGATGCAAGATGGTTCGATCAGGATGAGACAATTAAAGCAGGAAAATCATGTTGTGCCGGAAGAACATGCCAGAAGATTGGATGTCGGGCCGGTGGATTGGTCGACGTATCGATAAAAGGCTTCGGGTCGTGGACTCGAGCATCGGGCCAAGAAGAGCGGGTATTGTGCCAAGGATATCGGAGTTGCGGAGTCAACTGGCCGATTGGGCAATAGGCTGCCGGAGAGGACGATGCGACGAAGAATCGGACGAAGCGTCGAGGGACCAATGACATGCCGGACAACTTGGTTAATTGCTTAGGATTAATTATCTCGATCGAAGTTTTGTTTTAAGTGTGCAGGATTAACTACGATGGAAGAAAGACATGCAGCAGGAGTTGCGCCGGAGTCAAGACAATGATCACGTTGGGAGTTCGAGAGTTCGACGGAAGTTCGGACAGTCATCGGAGGTTCTACGAGAACAAATCCGAGAAGTCCATGAGCTTACCAAAGAAGCTCGTCGGAACTCGCCAAGTGGATCGTCGCAAGTCCAGGAGTTTGCCGGAAGTCTGTAGGAGCATCACCGAGGGTTCATCGGATGATCGATGGAAGTTCGCTGGAAGCTCGCCGGAAGAAGCGATTGACACACCGAAGTAAGTTGCAGTAAATATCTCAGGGAATATCGTAGTTAGCATAATGATAAAGTTGGAAATGGGAGGTGATCCCATTAACTTAATCTTGGGGCAATTGGGCCCCTGAAAAACCCAAATTGGGCCGAATAGATCAACCCATTCGGACCCTAATTTCTACTGGGAGGTGCAACCGCCCTAGCCAGGAGGTGGCACCGCTTGGGCTAAGTCTCTGAGCGAGATTGGGCGGTGCAACCGCCCCAGCCAGGAGGTGGCACCGACTGGGCGTAGTCTCCGAGCGAGACTGGACGGTGTAACCTCCCCTGACAGGAGGTGGCGCCGCCTGAGCTCGGTCTTCGAGCTCTAGCAGGAGGTGCAACCGCCTGAGCTCGGTCTTCGAGCTCTGGCAGGAGGTGCAACCGCCCCTGATAGAGGTGGCACCGCCCAGAGGCTCAGTCTTCGAGCTCTGCCAGGCGGTGCAACCGCCTCAGTCAGGATGTGCAACCGCCTGATCCTGGAATTCCGGGAATTGACAGTTTTGAGCTCCAAATTTGAACTGGGTTGGGGCCTATAAATACCCCACCCATTCAGCACTGAAAGGGCATGAACTTACACCGAAATCCTGATCTTGTTCTGTGATTTTTAGAGCTCAAAATTGTTGTAAAAGCCAAAAGTTCTTCTCTCTCTTTTCTTCCAAGTTCTGAGTTGTAAAGAGAGGAGAGAAAATTCTGTAAGGGTTGTCTCCTAGGCCCGTCAAAAGGAGTGAAACTGTAAAAGGGTGGTTGGCCTTCGCCTATTGAAGGAAGGCCTCTAGTTGACGTCGGTAACCTCATCGGTGGAGGAAGCCAAAAGTGGAGTAGGTCAAGATTGACCGAACCACTCTAAATCTTGGTTTGCATTTACTTTAAGTATATTATCTTTACTGCAAACCTCCTCAAAAGCTTACTGCTTTCTGCGCATATACGATCAGGTTTCAAGCTTTACACTTTTCGAATCGGCGTTTAGACGTAAATCAGCTTTTTCGTATAATCATCATATTTCTGTTTGCGTTTATGTTTTGATTTCTATCATAACTGCAAACTGCCTTTATATCCTTGCTTAAATTGCATCTCGCTTAATCAAGTGATTTACGAATCATCATTTAGACGTAAATCAGTTTCTTCGTACGAATATCATATTTTAGTTTACGCCTACTATCTGATTTGAATCATAACTGCAAACTGCATTTATATCATTGCTGCATTTCGCTTAATCAAAAGTTGAAGTGATTTACGAATCGACTTTCTTACCGAAATCACTTTTATTGAACGAACGCAGTTTTTGTCGTAAAAGGTTTTCTGCTGCACTAATTCACCCCCCCCCTCTTAGTGCTCTTGATCCTAACACAATATTCGCTCTTCTTAGCTCGATACCTGAATCCATGGCCTAAAGCCTTCTTTCGATATGTCGATCATTCCTCCGGCCCGACGTCCAATCTTCTGACATGTTTTCCTTTGGCACAACATGATTTTTCCTGCTTTAATCATTTCATCCTGATCGAAGCATCCTACGTCACTTAAAACGTAGATTAAAACATACATACATATCGATTGGTTTCATTATCAAAATTCGAGATTTAACAATCTTCCCCTTTTTGATGATGACAACCAATCGATGACGGAGTTAACCAAATTCCCGGAGTTTAAACAAACTCCCCATATCAATATGCTATATTAATAGAAACTCTTGGATTCAAAAATCCAAGCAACATGTCATGATCAAATTATGCATAACATCAATATACTTCTCCCCCTTTGTCATCAACAAAAAAGGAGAAGTCCAACTATTCATGGGTTTGAGATATAAATTCAAATCATTGCATGAAAAACATAATATCAAGTTTTATCATTATGCAATTTGAAGTTAAAAAATTTAGCAAGTGTTACATCATGCTTAGAACATTCAAGCTATCAAGTTGTAGATATGCAAGGTAGTACTGTTAGGATCAATAGCACTAAGAGGGGGGGGGGGGGCGGGGTGAATTAGTGCAGCGGAAAACCTTTTACGATAAAAACTGCGTTCGCTTGATAAAAGTGATTTTGGTAAGAAAGCCGATTCGTAAATCACTTCAACTTTTGATTAAGCGAAATGCAGCAATGATATAAATGCAGTTTGCAGTTATGATTCAAATCAGATAGTAGGCGCAAACTGAAATATGATATTCGTACGAAGTAACTGATTTACGTCTAAATGATGATTCGTAAATCACTTGATTAAGTGAGATGTAGTTTAAGCAAGAATATAAAGGCAGTTTGCAATTATGATAGAAATCAAAATGTAAACGCAAACAGAAATATGATGATCGTACGAAAAAGCTGATTTACGTCTAAACGCCGATTCGGAAAGTGCAAAGCTTGAAACCTGATCGTATATGCGCAGAAAGCAGTAAGCTTTTGAGGAGGTTTGCAGTAAAGATAATATGCTCAAAGTAAATGCAAACCGAGATTTAGAGTGGTTCGGTTAATCTTGACCTACTCCACTTTTGGCTTCCTCCACCGATGAGGTTACCGACGTCAACTAGAGGCCTTCCTTCAATAGGCGAAGGCCAACCACCCTTTTACAGTTTCACTCCTTTTGACGGGCCTAGGAGACAACCCTTACAGAATTTTCTCTCCTCTCTTTACAACTCAGAACTTGGAAGAAAAGAGGGAGAAGAACTTTTGGCCTTTACAACAATTTTGAGCTCTAAAAATCACAGAACAAGATTAGGATTTTGGTGTAAGTTCATGCCCTTTCAGTGCTGAATGGGTGAGGTATTTATAGGCCCCAACCCAGTTCAAATTTGGAGCTCAAAACTGTTAATTCCTGGAATTTCGGGATCAGGTTGTTGCACCTCCTGACTAAGGCGGGTGCACTACCTAGCAGAGCTCGAAGACTGAGCCTCTGGGCGGTGCTACCTCCTGTCAGGGGCGGTTGCACCTCCTGGCAGAGCTCGAAGACCGAGCTCAGGTGGTTGCACCTCCTGGCAGAGCTCGATGATCGAGCTCAAGCGGTGCTACCTCCTGTTAGGGGAGGTTGCACCGCCCAGTCTCGCTCGGAGACTGAGCCCGGGAGGTTGCACCGCCCAGTCTCGCTCGGAGACTGAGCCCAGGCGGTGCAACCTCCTGCCTTGGGCGGTTCAACCGCCTGGCAGAAATCAGGGTCCGAATGGGTTGATCCATTCGGCCCAATTTGGGTTTTTCAGGAGCCCAATTGCCCCAAGATTAAGATAATGGGATCACCTCCCATTTTCAACTTAATCATTGTGCTAAGTACGATATTCTCTAAGACATTTATTGCAACTTGCTCCGGTGCGTCAATCGCTTCTTCCAGCGAGCTTCCAGCGAACTTCCGTCGATCATCCGATGAACCCTCAGTGATGCTCCTGCGGACTTCCGGCAAACTCCTGGACTTGCGACGATCCACTTGGTGAGTTCCGACGAGCTTTTTTGTGCAAGCTCATGGACTTCTCGGATTTGTTCTCGTAGAACCTCCGACGACTGTCCGAACTTCCGTCGAACTCTCGAACTCCCAACGTGATCATTGTTTTGCCTCCGGCGCAACTCCTGCTGCATGTCTTACTTTCATCATAGTTAATCCCGCACACTTATCTCAACATACATATTAGATAACAAATGACAATTGACTTCATCATTAAAATTCGAGATTCAACAATCTCCCCCTTTTTGATGATGACAAGTAATTGATAATGGAGTTAACCTTAACTCCCACTGTCTATATGCCATACTTGAGATAAGTCTTTCTTGAATTCAAAACCTTTGAATTCAAGAGACATATTGATAAGTTAAAATCATTTAAACTTATCAATACTCCCATCATGATTTCCATCATGATGTATCTCTCTAAAGATGATGTCAAGGCTTGACATTCATTTTCATTACATGTTTGAATGATGGTAGTAGTAGCAATTCATCATATTGTAAGATATCAACATGTGAAACTACGAAGTAAGATTTTGATATCATTACATGATGCATGGCATAAAGCAAATCATAGCATCTATTCATATATCTCTTGGTGATGCAAGCATGGCATTAATACTCATATATTTCTCCCTCTTTATCATCAACAAAAAGCTTGGTAATTGTGATACCAGGAGGACAATATAAGCAAATTTTGAGCATAAGTGCGATAATTGTTCATGCCTTTACTCGGTTCATTAATACTCATTATTTTCCAATAGTAAGTGATAGGAAATGAATTATACAAGCATATAAAGGAAAGCATGATACGTAGATTGCTTTGAATACTTCTTTCTTTTTATTTGTTATAATCTTTTTGCATGAAGGAGGAAAGCCATTTGTGATACCAGCTATTTGTGAGTTTACTTTGAGTCAAGATATGTGTGTGAAACAACTCTTTGCAAGTAAAAACACTATCATCCATATTTCAAGATGGAATTCATAAGCAGGAATCATTTCATCAAATCCATTTCAGAAAAATATTTTTCATATAAGTGTATGAGAAAATTCGATTTTTAGGATACCAATTGTTAAACGAATCCGAAAATGAAATGAACACTTTCATGCATTCGGACAAGACTATGCTGTAGATTTTCAAATACAATCATGAAGACAAAACATGCTTATGGAAATTTTTATATTCAACACATAATTTCCAACATGTTATTTAGGCATGTAATGGCAATCAAGTGATTTGATCATTCAATTAAGTCCGAAAAATAATTTTAACTAGTTCATATATTCGGACACATCAACATTCCTAATTCTCTTCTTATGAAATCAAATTGTTCTTCACTTAGAGGTTTTGTAAAAATATCGGCTAATTGATGTTTCGTGTTATGACAATAATAATATCATGGCAACGTCATGACTCATCAACTGCATTGGTATATCAATTTCTCAAATTATATTTATCATGGAAATCAAGGCACAAGGTTTTCAAAACATTTAGTTTCAATGTAAAATCCGAGATAAACAAGGAGAGATGTTTGTTACTCTACATATGCTCACAAATAAATATATCAGGTAACCATATCAAGGATCAAGGCAAAGCCCATCATGGTGAGTAACATAAGGAGTTTACAATAACAATAGGTGATTGTGTTCATACAAGCTCATTCATGAGGTGAAAAATTAAAGTGCCTAAATAAAGAGTCAAATTGTCGATGAATTTGCTGCAGCTCAGATAGGATTTGATCTTGTCAATGTTCAAGCCGTTCTTGTCTTTGTTCGAATCGGTCCATCCGAATCCCAATATCTTCGACAGATGATGTATGAGTTTGCTCAAATGGATGTGTTTCCTCAAAGGGACAGATCGGAGAAGATTGGGTACCCCTAAAAACTAGTGTTTCCGGTTCTGGTTCAAGTTGAGGGGGATCGGTTCTTCTAGGCATTCTAACCCAGTTACCGTTTCTATAAACACATCTTAATCGGTGAAGTAAATTTTTATTTATTATGCTAAACCTATCTACTTTTATTACTTCTTCTTCCGGTGGTATTAGAATATCGTAGGCTTTCATTATTCTAGTGATTATACCACCATATGGAAGCATCATGTCTTTCTTAGATAGTTCTAACATGTTTTGTTGGATAAGATAACCAAGACAGATGTCATGTCCTTTCATGATCAAATACATAGTTCCTAATTCTAATTGGCGTACTTCATCATGATGGTATTGTTTAGGGAGAATGATGCTAGTTAGGATATGATGAAGTACCTTATTGTTTAGAGGCAGTAGATGTTCACAACTTTTAGGAACAAATGCTAAGTTGGGATTGGCGAAAATTGTTCCTAAGGCTTCAACATATGTTGTTCCAATAGTTTCATCATCCCATGATCCTCTAAAGAAAAGTCCTCTACTTTTTATGGGAATGCCTATCATGTCGTAAATGAATTTATCCGTAATAGAGATGTGTTGTCCTAAAAGATAGGTAGACATTCTTTCTTCTTCATCTATTTGTATGTTGTTGTAAAACAATCTAACAAGTCTTGGATAGATGGGTTCATTAATTTGTAAAATAGGGAGTAGATCTAAGTTTGCAAACCATTGGATTGTCTCTAAGTCTCTTAGTTCATTTAAATCTACATGTTTTCCCTTATTGACACTCCTAAGTTCGAAAGAGGAAAACTTTTCAGCATGGTATTTTGAATCGAAAAGGGTAAGATCAAAATCTTCCACTAATCTCCTCTTCCCTTTGTCCCTTAAGGATCTTCTAGACCCCATAACTACTGTTGTTTAGGAGGATAGTGATGAGCAAGAGTAAATGAATCAAAAACAGAATTTAAGGGCTTCTTAGAGAATACCTTAGTGAGATCTTTAAGAGAGGGAAGGATTGTTGATCTTTTGCTCCGAAATGAGGAGTATTTGGGATGCTATGAGGGGAGAAATGGGGGTGGAGGAGCTTTGGAAGAGTAAAGAGGGGAAGGGAGTAAGTTGGGGTCGGTTTCACCGCCGGCCCTAGCTTGGGTTAAAAAGGGCAGAGTTGCAGGCGGTTGCACCTCTGGCTGGGGCGATGCAACCACTTGCAACACGTGACAGCCGGAGGTGCTACCTCCAACTGGGGCGGTGCAACCGCTGCAGGCAGTGAGCATAGTCTTCAATGTTTTTGACTTTTTATTTGTGGAACAATCAACTTCACTTACGTAATTACGTAAGAATAAGAATTTTTGCACGATCTGTTGAATCTCAGATTTTGATGATGAAACTAATTGATTGTGTTTAAATGTTTGACTACATTTTGAGTGATACAGGTCTACTCGATCAGGATTAGACAATTAACGCAGGAGGAATTGACGTTGCGTCGGAGGAGATCACGTCTGGATATTGGATGGCAGAAGGCTTCGGGCGTCGGGCATCGGGCCAAGGAGAGCGAAATTGCGCCAAGGATATCGGGGTTACGGAGGTCAACCGCCGATTGGGCAACAAGCTGCAAGAGAGGACGATGCACCGAAGAATCGGATGAAGCGCCAACCAATGACGTGCCGGGCAACAGAATGTCAATTTGCGTTATAATAATTGTCTAGATCGGAGTAGAGTGTTTGCTTGTGTGTGCAGGATTAACTACGATAACCAGAAAACACAAAGCGAGAATACCGGAGTCAAGTTCGATGGACGTTTAAGAGTCCGAAGAATCGTCGGAGATGCTGCCAGAACCAACCGAGAAGAAATCGGGAACTTGTCGGAATTTTCGGAAGTTCGCCGAAGAGATCGTCGGAGGTTCACGGAGATCACCGAGAAGGCTCGGCTACTCATTAAAGTCATCACAAGTTCGGGAGCTTGCTAGAAGCCCGTCAGCAGAAAGTTCGTCGGAAAGCTCGCCAGAACAAGACTCGACGTTCGCGGTTGAAAATTTGCTTAGGATGTGTTTTGGTTATGTAGTCCACTTGTAATTAGGATTAGGATTAAGAGATAATCCTATATCCTGGTTAGGGGCCAACTGGGCCCAAAGTTAGAGTTGGTTTAGGCTAAAAATTAAGATAAACCAGCGAACTAGAGAGCCAAGATTGAAGCCCAACTAGTGGCTGAAAACACTATAGTCGGGCTGAAAACACTGTAGGCGGTGGCACCGCCCAACACCCGAGAGCTGGGCGGTGACACCTCCTGGCTGGGCGGTGGCACCGCCCAGCACCCGAGCCCTGGGCGGTGGCACCGCTTGGCTGGGCGGTGGCACCTCCAACAGCGGGAACCCAAAGAGAATTCAAATTTTGAAGCCCAAATTTGAATCCTCTTGAGGCCTATAAATACCCCTCAAATCTCAGCTGAGAGAACAATTTTTTGAGCAGCAAGTGTTTGAGAGAAAAGCCTTAGAAAAGTGTTAGCTTGTCTTGTTTTCAATTTGCTAGTGTTCACCTCCTTCTTTCTTGTTGAAAATCTGTAAGAGAGTGAACCGCTTGTAAAAGTTGTAAGAGGGGTATTCACCCTTCACTTTCAAGAGATTTGCTGGTGGAAGGTGGAAGCCTCATCGAAGAGGGGCCTCGCAAGTGGATGTAGGTCACTTGACCGAACCACTTTAAAAACGACGTAATCTCTGGTTTGCATTTCTTATTATCATTTACATTACTGCAAATCTTCTTACTTGCTTTGTTTCATCATTACCTTTGCTGCGCAACTTTAAGAATACGCTTTCAAGTTAAGCTTTTCAAGTTCCGTTCTTATCGTACGAAAAATTTGTCGAAATCAACGTTTTAATCCGCTGCACTAATTCACCCCCCCCTCTTAGTGCCACTCCGATCCTAACAATTGGTATCAGAGCCACGTTTTTCTACCTTGGTTTAACACCCAAATAGAAATGGCTCTTTATGGCTTTCAAGAGGGTCATTCTCTCATTCGTCCTCCCTTTTTCAATGGGACGGACTACACTTATTGGAAAGCTCGAATGAGAGTTTTCTTACTTTCTTTGGATTTGAATTTATGGCACATAGTCGAAAATGGATTTGAAATGTCTTCTCTCCCAATGAATCATTGGAATGATTTGGAGAAGAAGATGTTTTCTCTAAATGCAAAGGCTATGAATGCCTTATATTGTGCACTTGACAAAAATGAATTTAATCGTGTTTCGATGTGTGACTCGGCTTTTGATATTTGGAGAACTCTAGAGGTCACTCATAAAGGCACTAGCCGAGTGAAAGAGTCCAAAATCAATATTCTTGTGCATTCTTACGAACTTTTCCGGATGAAACCAGGTGAGTCCATCGGAGACATGTACACCCGGTTCACGGATGTCATCAATGGACTCAAAGCTCTTGGTAAAAGTTTTTCTAATTTTGAACTAGTCACTAAAATCTTAAGATCCCTTCCAAAAAGTTGGGATCCAAAAGTTACGGCCATTCAAGAGGCCAAGGACCTTAAAACATTCCCTCTCGAAGAACTTATTGGGTCTCTAATGACCTACGAAATGAACAATGTGACAAAAAAGAAACTCGAGAACAACCTTCCAAATGATAGGAAGGATTTGGGACATAGAACACATGAATACCACTCGAGCATAAGCTCAAGTGATGGTGAACTTAAACTACAAATGAAACAAAAATTAAAAAGCAAAAAGAATGGAACTACTTGCTTTGAACGCAAGAAGAACAAAAGTTGGGATGAATTGAGCTCTTCCGAAGACGAGGAGAAAATCAAGAAAGGCGAGGTGGCAAACTATGCCTCACCCTCTTACAACAATGAGGTAATCAAAATCCCACTAATTTATTTCGAAATTACATAATACTTTCTTGAGTTATTTTTAATTTAGTTTAGGATTAATTTTCTTGAAAATTGCATGTGTTATGTTAATGCAGTAAAATGTTAAATATAAATCTAATGCTTATACACCTAGTAAGATTAATCTTATATATGTGCTTGAGAAGCAAGAATTTGTATTTTGACGATTTCCATATTGATTTTCAATGACGATGCATGACTTTTGAATGGAAGGCTTGATGATTTTTTATGAACCTTATCTTTGGTTTTCAAACATGATGTATAGTTTTGACATAAGAACAAAAATTTGAAGCATGCTAATATAAAGTCAATCATATAAAGTAAAACTAAAGAAATTTTAAATATCTATAAGAATCATTCAAAATTATGTTCAATAAAACCTTACTTGATGTTGTAATGAAACCATTGAAAGTTTTGATGCTATGATTTGATGATTTTATGCATGAGATTGTAAAGTTATACATGATGATTTTTATGATTTATTGGTCTTGATGGTTTTTATGATAAAATTCATTTTTCGATCCTAAATGTTGATGCACTTTTTTATCTAGCATAAATGACATGAATTTAAATAACTAAAAAGAGAAAAGCATTGTTCTTGAAAATTATTTTTCTCTATCTTGTTGATTTATATGAATCCCTTGAAAATGATTTTGGTTTGATGATTTGAATTAGAAATGAGTTATATCAAAATCATGATATTGATTTGACAAAATTGAATGAGTTGTAAACAAATGATGATTTTTCTCTTGAATACAACTTGTAATATTTTTACATATATATTTTCATCTTGATTTCTTGATATTCGATACATGAAATTTTTCCATGAATCAAAATTCTTTCATGATGTGATTCTTCTTGGTATTCACTAAAAATGATACATTCAAATTAACCTACTCTATTTGACATCTTGATAATTTATGACTTGAATATCATGTACAATATGCTCATAATGATGATTGAGTTATTTATGAAAAATGGAAGATATAGTTTTGAAATTTTGCATGTTCGAATTTGAAAATATTTGATATGCATGAAAATATTAAACATTTTGAAACCATGTTTTAGTGTTATGCTTAATGATCATGCTTAATAAATTTCGAAATTATGGATGATGAATCTTTTACGATTTATGGATCATTGATTTTTACCATAATGAAAGTACCTTATTGATTTTTGTTGTAATAAATCTTACTCTTTCGGTTTTAAACATGATAAATGTTTTTATTTGGTATAAATGAAACAAAATCATATGTTTTGAAATAATCGAAAAGAGGATAACATTCTTGAAAATTATTTTGCTCAATCTTATTGATTTTGATGAATCCATTTGTATCATCTTTGTGAATCTCTTGGATTTTGATAATGATTTTGATGATTTAAATTTAAATAATTTTTTATTGAAATCATGATCTTGATCTCTTGAAATTCATAACATGAAATCCTTTATGAATCAACATTTTCTTTTCTATTTAAAAGGAGATTTGTCGAAATGTTTCATAGTCTTTTAGTATTCATAATCTTGACAATTATGTTTTGAAACTTTATGTAAACCAAGAATGTTCATCATGATTCTCTCTTTGAATATTTAAAGAGGAGAATTTTCTAGATGGTTCATGATTTTGATGATTGAATATTTGATATGCATGAATTGAGATCTTGCTCTCCTACCACTCTTTTTGCTATTCACCAAAAGGAAGACTAATTCTAATAAACCATGATATGCTATATGAATTTTATTGTATTCATGAAGTAAGATCTCATCACTAATTTTTGTTTATATTCCTTCATGTAATGATATGAATGTATGAAACACTTATGATATGATTTTTTATACAATTCCATGTATTCGTGAAATATTAATCTCATCACCCAATTAATTCCTCTTGATACTCCTAATGTGATGAAGTGAAATTATGCATGAAATACAAATGGGGATAAGTTTTTGGTAGGATATAATTTGACAAATTGATACCATCATGATATGAAACATTTATGATTTGCAATGATATATGCAATACTTGTGCTTTCTAATTATGATGTGATGTATTACATATGATGTAAATCATGATTTAAAATACTATGAGTTGTCGCTAAAATGATGTATTATAAATATTGATTTAATGTTTTGTATCATGAATACTCTAAATGATGAATATTTGGTATCATGATCAAAATGTTGACAAATAGTTAAAAATTTTAGTATCATGTATGATATCCTTATAATGTTGATCGATTTATTCAATATCATGCATGAATGAATATAAGGTTTTTGAAAATGTGCATATTCTAATTTGAAAATATGATGATGCACAATTAAGATTGATACTTACCTTTGTCATAATTGATGTAATGGGTCTTCCCTTCTTTTTGACAATGACAAAGGGGGAGATAGCTTGCTTGCACAAGTCAAGAAGATGCAAAAACTTGATTGCTTGCTTGCCTATCTTAAGTAGCAAAGATTGCTAACTTGCTTATTTCAAGAAGCAAAAGTTGTCTTCTTGAACATCATTATCTTGCCCATCTCAAGAAGCAAGACTTGCAACCTTCACATTGCAATAGGAAGTAAGAATCGATAGCTTACACACTTCAACAAGAAAGCTATCTTGTATTTGCTTTTGACATTTTTACTAGCTTGTATGTTACAAAACTTGCTCACTTTTTCAAATACTTTGCTAGCTTGCACTTTGTAAAGGAAGCAAAAATAACACTTCTCAAAAGAGAAGAAAAACTTACTGTCTTGAACATCTTTAATATGCTAGCTAGCATGATGTACAATTTGCTATTTTGAATATTACAAAGAAATACTATCATGCACATTGCAAAGAAAAGCAAAGTGCAATCGTGCACAAGAAGCAAGTGTTGAATTGCCATGATTGAACTTAAGAATCTTGCTATACTTTTGTGCTTATATGTTGTGATGAAAATCTCGCTTTATGTTGCAAAAACTTGCATATCTTTTAAAATAGCTAGAGCTACTTCTCCTTTTTGTTGATGACATAGGGGGAGAAGTATATTGATGACTTCATGCATTGAATTAAATATTTTATATTTGCATGATAGTTTAAATATTTTTCATAACATGTGATGAATGTTACTTGGATTTGGGATAATCCAAGTGTTCTATCAATGGCATATTGATAGGGGGAGTTTAGTTAAACTCCGGGGAGTTAAGGTTAACTCCGCTAGTCATCAATTAGTTGTCATCATCAAAAAGGGGGAGATTGTTGAATCTCGGATTTTGATGATGAAACTAATTGATTGTGTTTAAATGTTTGACTACATTTTGAGTGATACAGGTCTACTCGATCAGGATTAGACAATTAACGCAGGAGGAATTGACGTTGCGTCGGAGGAGATCACGTTTGGATATTGGATGGCAGAAGGCTTCGGGCGTCGGGCATCGGGCCAAGGAGAGCGAAATTGCGCCAAGGATATCGGGGTTGCGGAGGTCAACCGCCGATTGGGCAACAAGCCGCAAGAGAGGACGATGCACCGAAGAATCGGATGAAGCGCCATCCAATGACGTGCCGGGCAACAGAATGTCAATTTGCGTTATAATAATTGTCTAGATCGGAGTAGAGTGTTTGCTTGTGTGTGCAGGATTAACTACGATAACCAGAAAACACAAAGCGAGAATACCGGAGTCAAGTTCGATGGACGTTTAAGAGTCCGAAGAATCATCGGAGATGCTGCCAGAACCAACCGAGAAGAAATCGGGAACTTGTCGGAATTTTCGGAAGTTCGCCGAAGAGATCGTCGGAGGTTCACGGAGATCACCGAGAAGGCTCGGCTACTCATTAAAGTCATCACAAGTTCGGGAGCTTGCTAGAAGCCTGTCAGCAGAAAGTTCGTCGGAAAGCTCGCCAGAACAAGACTCGACGTTCGCGGTTGAAAATTTGCTTAGGATGTGTTTTGGTTATGTAGTCCACTTGTAATTAGGATTAGGATTAAGAGATAATCCTATATCCTGGTTAGGGGCCAACTGGGCCCAAAGTCAGAGTTGGTTTAGGCTAAAAATTAAGATAAACCAGCGAACTAGAGAGCCAAGATTGAAGCCCAACTAGTGGCTGAAAACACTGTAGTCGGGCTGAAAACACTGTAGGCGGTGGCACCGCCTAGCTGGGCGGTGGCACCGCCCAACACCCGAGAGCTGGGCGGTGACACCTCCTGGCTGGGCGGTGGCACCGCCCAGCACCCGAGCCCTGGGCGGTGGCACCGCTTGGCTGGGCGGTGGCACCTCCAACAGCGGGAACCCAAAGAGAATTCAAATTTTGAAGCCCAAATTTGAATCCTCTTGAGGCCTATAAATACCCCTCAAATCTCAGCTGAGAGAACAATTTTTTGAGCAGCAAGTGTTTGAGAGAAAAGCCTTAGAAAAGTGTTAGCTTGTCTTGTTTTCAATTTGCTAGTGTTCACCTCCTTCTTTCTTGTTGAAAATCTGTAAGAGAGTGAACCGCTTGTAAAAGTTGTAAGAGGGGTATTCACCCTTCACTTTCAAGAGATTTGCTAGTGGAAGGTGGAAGCCTCATCGAAGAGGGGCCTCGCAAGTGGATGTAGGTCACTTGACCGAACCACTTTAAAAACGGCGTAATCTCTGGTTTGCATTTCTTATTATCATTTACATTACTGCAAATCTTCTTACTTGCTTTGTTTCATCATTACCTTTGCTGCACAATTTTAAGAATACGCTTTCAAGTTAAGCTTTTCAAGTTCCGTTCTTATCATACGAAAAATTTGTCGAAATCAACGTTTTAATCCGCTGCACTAATTCACCCCCCCCTCTTAGTGCCACTCCGATCCTAACACGATCAAGATGCATACTCTCAATGTCGTACACATGTTTGTGATAGATTGTTCAAGTTGGTAAGCCTTACTAGTTTATGACAAACTTAGTCAGTTCATGATATAGAGTCGGATTCGAAAGTTACGAACGGATGAAATTGATGGGTTCGAAAATCCAGAGGATATGTGAATTGAGAATCATGAGTTTCTAATTCTGAGAAATCAAATAAGATTGTATTTAAATCGTATTTATGATTTTAATTTTCTAATCCTCTTCTGTTATTTGGGGTAGAGAGCATCGCGAGTTCCTTTTTGGATTTCGGGTCATGAATATCGAGAATCCAAGGAGTAGGATATTATTTCTTGCTCCAGCTTATAATTTTTTATGTCTTTACAGGAAAGGATGATTTTTAGGTACCCATTTGCTTTTGGGTGCCTAAAAAAAAGATCTACATTGTTTATCATGTTGCATAGAATTTATCACGGTTCCTTTAGGAACCCAAATTAGTTTATTCGGACTAATTTTCTTGAATGGACAATAATGCGTTTTGTGTCCAAGTTTGCAACAAAAGTTGCATTTGCTTTGGTGTCGAACATGTAAGATGGGGCCTTTTATGAAGGTGGTTAGATTTTGGTGAGGACTTCTCACAAATCCGATTCCACTTCTTTTGGGAACGTGACCCTTATTTGTAAGGATCATGTTCAATGACTTGCTACCAACCTCGAATTTCTTCAAGGTGTCCTTAAGTAGCAAGTTTTCTTTTTGGAGAGTTTCTAAATCATGACATTTTATGCATGAAGCTGAACTATCATGATATTCAGTTTTTAACTTATCAAAAATACAAGTAAGACTATCATGCTCCTTTTTTAGCAATTTATATTTTCTGCTAATAATCTTGCATTCATCAAATAAGTCATGGAAGGCATTTAATAATTCATCGAATGATAAATCTGCATCTATTAAATTCGTTATCTCCTCTCCGGTGGCCATTAAGGCGTAGTGAGTAACTTGCTCGGTGTTGGACTCCTCTTCTTCGGACGCGCTCGAATCATCCTATGTTGCTTTGAGCGCCTTCTTCTTTGATGTTCTCTTTTGACTTAGGGACAATCACTCTTGTAGTGTCCTGGCTTTTTGCACTCATAGCAAATAACTTGGTCCTTCTTGGGTTCAAGTTTATTTTTTGTGTCATTCTTAAACTTGTTTCTTTTAATGAATGTTTTAAAATTTCTTATTAGAAGTGCCAAGTCATCGTCACAGTCCTCATCACTTGAGTTTTCTCTCAAGTGGTCTTCTGAAGTTCTAAGTGCCATATCCTTCCTGTTCTTTGGAAGGATGTCTTCTTGCTCTTCATGAGCTTTGTAAGTCATCTCGTAGGTCATTAATGACCCAATTAGTTCTTCAAGAGGGAAGTTGTTTAGATCTTTCGCCTCTTGAATAGCAGTGACTTTAGGATCCTAACTCTTAGGAAGGGATCTTAGAATCTTATTTACGAGCTCAAAATCCGAAAAACTTTTTCCGAGTCCTTTTAGACCGTTAACGACATCCGTGAAACGGGTAAACATGTTGCCAATAGTCTCACTCGGTTTCATTTGGAAAAGTTCGAAAGAGTGTAACAAAAGATTGATTTTTGACTCTTTCACTCTACTTGTGCCTTCATGAGTCACTTCGAATGTGTGCCAAATATCAAATGTGGTTTTATAAATCGAAACACGATTAAACTCGTTTTTATCAAGTGCACAAAATAAGGCATTCATAGCCTTTGCATTAAGAGCGAAAGCCTTCTTCTCCAAGTCATTCCAATCGAACATTGGAAGAGAAGACTTCGAAAATCCATTTTCGACAAGATTCCTGTTAGGATCGGAGCGGCACTAAGAGGGGGGGGGGGGTGAATTAGTGCAGCGGATTAAAACTTCGATTTTAATCAAAATCTTTCGTACGTTAAGAACGAAACTTGAGAAATTTAACTTGAAGGCGTATTCTTAAAGTTGCGCAGCAAGAGTAATACAAACTAAAGCAGTAAGAAGATTTGCAGTAATGTAAATGACAACAATAAAAAGCAAACCAGAGATTACGCCGATTTTTAGAGTGGTTCGGTCAAATGACCTACTCCACTTGCGAGGCCCCTCTTCGATGAGGCTCCCACCTTCCACTTACAACCTTTTACAAGCAGCTCAACCTCTTACAAATTTTCAATAAGAAAGAAGGAGGAGAACTCTCTAGCAAATTGAAAACAAGACTTGCTAAGACTTTCTAAGACTTTTCTCTCAATCAAAATGCTTCTCAAAAGTTGTAACCTCAGTTGAGATTTGAGGGGTATTTATAGGCCTCAAGAGGATTCAAATTTTGGGTTTCAAAATTTGAATTCTTTTAGGGTTCCCGGTGCTGGAGGTTCCACCGCCCAGCCAGGCGGTGCCACCGCCCAGCACTCGGGTACTGGACGGTGCAACCGCCCAGCCAAGGAGGTGTCACCGCCCAGCACTCGGGTGCTGGGCGGTGCCACCGCCTACAGTGTTTTCAGCCCAACTACAGTGTTTTTAGCCACTAGTTGGGCTTCAATCTTGGCTCTCTAGTTCGCTGGTTTAGCTTAATTTTTAGCCTAAACCAACTGTGACTTTGGGCCCAGTTGGCCCCTAACCAGGATATAGGATTATCTCTTAATCCTAATCCTAATTACAAGTGGACTACATAACCAAAACACATCCTAAGCAAATTTTCAACCGCGAACGTCGAGTCTTGTTCCGGCGAGCTTTCCGACGAACTTCTTCCGACGGACTCCCTGCAAGCTCCCAATCTTTGTGATGACTTTTAACGAGTAGCCGAGCCTTCTCGGTGATCTCCGCGAGCCTCCGACGATTTCTTCGGCGAACTTCCGACACGTTCCCGATTTCTTCTCGGATGGTTCCGGCAGCATCTCCGATGATTCTTCGGTCTCTTAAACGTCCATCGAGCTCGACTCCGGTATCCTTGCTTTATGTTTTCTGGTTATCGTAGTTAATCCTGCGCACTTAACTCAATAATATGGATTAGATCAATTAACCCACCAATTGATTATATCATCAAAATCCAAGATTCAACAATCTCCCCCTTTTTGATGATGACAATCAATTGATGACGGAGTTAAACATAACTCCCCCTATCTATATGCCATATTATGAGAAGATAAAAAACACTTGAATTCCATCCCATTGGATTCAAGCATAACCCGATAAGTTCTAATCGTAGAACTTTATCGTTATCCTCATTAAACAATAGTAAGTACGAAACTTCGATGAAAATCATAAGTTAAATGATACGGGACGAATTTTGCTACGACAGAAGATAAAGATTTTCAATATAAATTTCATAATATCAATCTTGTGATATTTTCAAGGATTTGCAAGTCATATAAGACATTCATATCACACAGAAGATAAAGATTTTCAATATAAATTTCATGATATCAATCTTGTGATATTTTCAAGGATTTGCAAGTCATATAAGACATTCATATCACACAAGTTTTTGTAATTCATATTAGTCATGTCATATAAGTCATCACTTCTCCCCCTTTGTCATCAACAAAAAGGAAAATGAGACTTGAAGCACAAATTTTGTCATACAACGATTTTATCATTGAAAATTAAGTATGCAAAAATATTTACGTAGAGTTCATTTTAGAGGAAAATTCAGCATGCATTCATATTATCTAATCTCTTCTTTCTATGAATAATAGAAATTGTAGATGTATAAGAGAGAGATTGGGATAAAAAATTCAAGTAGTAATTTCACGAAGTCAAGATCATAATTCGAATACAAACTCATTCAAATCGTCAAATTCATGAAAATCTCAACATTACTTTTTAATCATCACATAAGGCATTTAAAGAATTTTTGAAACATAGGAGAATGATGAATTTAAGCATACAATGTTTCAATCAAATTCAAGTCATGAATGCCAATACTTTCATATTTGTAAGTATCAATTCATGAATGCCAAGAGATATTATTTGTGATTCCAATTTTGCAAGATCAAGATTATGATTTAGATAAAACTTATTTAAATCAAATCGCTAACTTGAAATTCATAATCAAGTCATCAAAGTCGATTTCGAGATTTCACAACATGTCATATGGAATTTGAAGGAGAATGAGAGATGGAAAGAAGATGAAAAACTTTACGGAAAATCCAATCAAACAAGTTTATTGTTTAGGGACAATTTAACATACCTAATTCCCTTCTAATGAATTCAAATTGGTCTTCATTCAAGGCTTTTGTGAATATATCTGCTAATTGATGCTTTGTGTCAATGAATTCTAGAACAACATTATTGTTAAGGACATGATCGCGTATGAAATGATGCCTAACGTCGATGTGCTTAGTTCTAGAATGCTGAATTGGATTTTTAGTAAGGCATATGGCACTAGTATTATCGCATTTTATGGGAATATTTTCAAGGTGAATTACATAGTCTTCTAATGTATTTTTCATCCAAATTACTTGTGCACAACATGCACTTGCAGCAATGTATTCGGCTTCCGCCGTAGATAGTGCAACTGAATTTTGTTTCTTGGAAGTCCAAGAAACAAGTGCATGTCCTAAAAATTGACATGTTCCGGATGTACTTTTTCTATCTATCCTGCATCCGCCAAAATCGGCATCTGCATAAGCTATTAGATCAAATTTTTCAGATTTTGGATACTACAATCCTAAATTTGGAGTTCCTTTAAGATACCTAAATATTCTTTTAACACTCTTAAGATGAGATAATTTAGGATTAGATTGAAACCTAGCGCAAAGTCCTACACTAAACATAATATCCGGTCTAGTCGCAGTGAGGTAGAGTAGACTACCTATCATTCCCCTATATGTTTTTTGATCGAAACTTTCACCATTTTCATCCATATCTAACTTAGTCGTAGTACTCATAGGGGTGTTTATTGCTTTTGAATTATCCATGTTAAATCGTTTTAACAATTCTAATGTATATTTCGATTGGTTAAGAAATATACCATCACTAAGTTGTTTGATTTGTAATCCCAAAAAGAAAGTTAATTCACCCATTAAACTCATTTCAAATTCAAGACTCATACATTTGGCAAATGATTCACATAGTGATTCATCCGAAGAGCCAAACACAATATCGTCAACATAAATTTGCACAATAAGAAAATTATTTTCAAAATGTTTAATAAACAATGTAGTATCAACCTTGCCTTTGGTAAAATTATTTAAAATAAGAAAGGAACTAAGCCTTTCATACCAAGCTCTAGGAGCTTGTTTTAAGCCATAGAGAGCTTTAGTCAATTTGAATACATGATTAGGAAGAAGAGAATTTTCAAATCCGGGAGGTTGTTCGACAAATACTTCTTCGGAAATAAAACCATTCAAGAAAGCACTTTTAACATCCATTTGAAATAGTTTAAAATTATTACTACTAGCATAGGCAAGGAGCATCCTTATGGCTTCTAATCGAGCCACGGGAGCGAAGGTTTCATCGTAATCGATACCTTCTTCTTGGTTGAAACCTTTGGCCACTAATCTAGCCTTGTTTCTAACCACGATACCATTTTCGTCTTGCTTGTTTCTAAAGACCCACTTAGTACCTATGACTAAGTGGTCACTTGGTCTAGGAACAAGCTTCCATACCTCATTCCTCTCAAATTGGTTCAATTCTTCTTGCATTGCAATGATCCAAAAATCATCTTTTAAGGCTTCGTCAATGCATTTAGGTTCAATTTGAGAAAGGAAAGCGGCGTTAGCACAGAAATTTTTGAAAGAAGAACGAGTTTGAACCCCTTTTGATGTATCTCCTATAATTTGCTCTTTTGGATGAGCATCTACATACTTCCATTCTTTTGGTAAAGAAATTTCGGAAGAAGATGCATTCAAAAGGCTATTTTGAGGAGAGGGTTCATTTAAATTCAAATTATCAAAACCAAGATCATCATCAAAATCATTTTTCTTTAAATCGGAAATTTCATTAAAAACTACATGAATAGACTCTTCAATTACTAAAGTTCTTTTATTAAAAACCCGAAAAGCTTTAGAAACGGAAGAGTAACCAAGAAAGATGCCTTCATCGGATTTAGCATCAAATTTTCCTAAAGCATCCCTTTCATTTAAAATAAAGCATTTACAACCAAAAACTTTAAAATAGGAGATGTTTGGTTTTTTGTTATTCCATAATTCATAGGGAGTTTTGGATAAGGATGGTCTTATTAGGACTCTATTCATGATGTAGCAAGCCGTATTTACGGCTTCGGCCCAAAAGTACTTAGGTAAACTATGTTCATTCAACATAGTTCTTGCCATTTCTTGTAGGTTTCTATTTTTCCTTTCAACTACTCCATTTTGTTGAGGATTTCTTGGAGTTGAGAAGTTGTGATTGTACCCATTACTTTCGCAAAAATTTTGAAAGTCACGGTTTTGGAATTCACCACCGTGATCACTCCGAATTGATGAAATCATGAAGCCTTTTTCATTTTGAGTGAGTTTACAAAATTTAGAGAAACACTTGAAGCAATCACTTTTGTGAGCTAAGAAATAGGTCCAAGTGTATCTAGAGTAGTCATCCACAATCACAAAGGCATATTTGCTTCCACCTAGACTTGTTGTATCAATTGGTCCAAATAAGTCCAAATGGATCAATTGTAATGGTCTAGTAGTGCTAATTTGATTTTTTGGTTTGAAGCTTGTTTTTATTTGTTTGCCTAGTTGACATGCATCGCATACTTTGTCCTTAATAAACTTTATATTTGGAATTCCTCGTACTAATTCTTGAGATGAGATCTTAGATATTGTTTTCATGTTTGCATGGCCTAATCTCTTATGCCAAAGCCAAGCATCATCATTTACGGCGGAGAAGCACATTTCATTACTTAGTTCATCAAGATTGATGGTATAGACATTATTTTGTTTTAAAGCAATCATAGTCATGTTATGATTTGGTTTTTCAATAATGCACATATTTGATTCAAATCTAACGATGTAACCTTTATCGTATAGTTGACTAATACTCAAGAGATTATGTTTCAATCCATCAACTAGTAAGACATCATCAATGGAAAAATTAAATTTGTTACCAATAGTTCTCTTGCCAATGATTTTGCCCTTGTTGTTGTCTCCGAAGGTAACGTACCCTTCTTCTTTGCTAGTGAGCATAGAGAAATGAGATGGATCTCCAGTCATATGTCTTGAACATCCACTATCGAGATACCATCTCTTGCTCCTAGCTTGTGGGTTTGTCTACAAAAGAGGATGATTTTTAGGTACCCATTTGATTTTGGGTGCCTCAAAAATTGACCCACTAACTTTGTTATTTATGATTGAATTCTTTATAGTTCCTTTAGGAACCCATATTAATTTTTGTGAACTAATTTTCCTAAATGGGCATTTGTAGGCAATATGTCCGGATTTGCAACAAAAGTTGCATTTCACATAAGAGGAAACATGTAATGTAGGTCCTTTTACGAAAGTGGTGGGATTTTGATGTAATCCTTTTACAAATCCAATTCCATTTCTATTTGCGATGTGACCCTTGTTTGCAAGGATCATATCTAATCCTTTGCTACTAACCTTAAACTTGTTTAAGGTTTCCTTAAGAAGCATATTTTCATTTTTTATTGCTTCTAAGTGCTCACACTTAGAGCATGGAGGAGTTTGAAGACTATCAAACTTATCTTGTAGCAAAGCATGCTCTTTCTTTAAGATACTTAATTTCTTGCTAACAGTTCTACATTCATCAAATAATTCATGAAAAGCGATAGACAGTTCTTCAAAAGATAAATCTTCATTAAATAAATCACATACCTCTTCTCCTAACGCCATTAGCGCGTAATGAGCAACTTGCTCGGTGTTGGACTCCTCTTCTTCGGATGCACTTGAATCATCCCACGTTGCCTTGAACGCCTTCTTCTTTGATGTCCTCTTTTTGGCTTGAGGACAATCGTTCTTGTAGTGTCCCGGTTTTTTGCATTCATAGCAAATCACTTGGTCTTTCTTTTGTTCAAATTTATTTTTTGTATTATTTTTAAATCTGTTATTTCTTAAATATTTTTTAAACTTTTGAGTCAAAAGTGCAATGTCATTGTCACTGTCCTCATCACTTGATGTTCCTTTCAAGTGGTCTTCTTGTGATTTGAGTGCCATATCCTTCCTGTTCTTTGGAAGGGGGTTCTCGAGCTCGTCATGAGCTTGACATGTCATTTCGTAGGTCATTAGAGACCCAATGAGTTCTTCAAGAGGGAATGCTTTAAGGTCTTTGGCCTCTTGAATGGCCGTAACTTTTGGATCCCAACTTTTAGGGAGGGATCTTAAGATTTTAGTTACTAGTTCAAAGTTAGTAAAATCTTTACCAAGAGCTTTGAGTCCATTGATGACATCCGTAAACCGGGTGTACATGTCTCCGATGGACTCACTTGGTTTCATTCGGAAAAGTTCGTAAGAGTGCAAAAGGATGTTGATTTTGGACTCTTTCACTCGGCTAGTGCCTTCATGAGTGACCTCAAGAGTTCTCCAAATATCAAAAGCCGAATCACACATTGAAACACGATTAAATTCGTTTTTGTCTAGTGCACAAAACAAGACATTCATAGCCTTTGCATTTAAAGCAAAAACCTTCTTCTCCGATTCATTCCATTCGCTCATCGGAAGAGAAGATTTTTGAAATCCATTCTCGACAATAGACCAAAGCTCAAAGTCCATAGAAATGAGGAAGATTCTCATGCGAGTCTTCCAATATGTGTAATCCGACCCATTAAACAAAGGTGGTCGTGCAATAGAATGGCCCTCTTGCATGCCGGAGTAAGCCATCTCTCTTGGGTATTAAACCAAATATGAGAGATAACCTTGCTCTGATACCACTTGTTAGGATCGGAGCGGCACTAAGAGGGGGGGGGTGAATTAGTGCAGCGGATTAAAACTTCGATTTTAATCAAAATCTTTCGTACGTTAAGAACGAAACTTGAGAAATTTAACTTGAAGGCGTATTCTTAAAGTTGCGCAGCAAGAGTAATACAAACTAAAGCAGTAAGAAGATTTGCAGTAATGTAAATGACAACAATAAAAAGCAAACCAGAGATTACGCCGATTTTTAGAGTGGTTCGGTCAAATGACCTACTCCACTTGCGAGGCCCCTCTTCGATGAGGCTCCCACCTTCCACTAGCAAGTCTCTTGAAATGGAAGGGTAAACACCCCTCTTACAACCTTTTACAAGCAGCTCAACCTCTTACAAATTTTCAATAAGAAAGAAGGAGGAGAACTCTCTAGCAAATTGAAAACAAGACTTGCTAAGACTTTCTAAGACTTTTCTCTCAATCAAAATGCTTCTCAAAAGTTGTAACCTCAGTTGAGATTTGAGGGGTATTTATAGGCCTCAAGAGGATTCAAATTTTGGGTTTCAAAATTTGAATTCTTTTAGGGTTCCCGGTGCTAGAGGTTCCACCGCCCAGCCAGGCGGTGCCACCGCCCAGCACTCGGGTACTGGACGGTGCAACCGCCCAGCACTCGGGTACTGGACGGTGCAACCGCCCAGCCAAGGAGGTGTCACCGCCCAGCACTCGGGTGCTGGGCGGTTCCACCGCCCAACTAGGCGGTGCCACCGCCTACAGTGTTTTCAGCCCAACTACAGTGTTTTCAGCCACTAGTTGGGCTTCAATCTTGGCTCTCTAGTTCGCTGGTTTAGCTTAATTTTTAGCCTAAACCAACTGTGACTTTGGGCCCAGTTGGCCCCTAACCAGGATATAGGATTATCTCTTAATCCTAATCCTAATTACAAGTGGACTACATAACCAAAACACATCCTAAGCAAATTTTCAACCGCGAACGTCGAGTCTTGTTCCGGCGAGCTTTCCGACGAACTTCTTCCGACGGACTCCCTGCAAGCTCCCAATCTTTGTGATGACTTTTAACGAGTAGCCGAGCCTTCTCGGTGATCTCCGCGAGCCTCCGACGATTTCTTCGGCGAACTTCCGACACGTTCCCGATTTCTTCTCGGATGGTTCCGGCAGCATCTCCGATGATTCTTCGGTCTCTTAAACGTCCATCGAGCTCGACTCTGGTATCCTTGCTTTATGTTTTCTGGTTATCGTAGTTAATCCTGCGCACTTAACTCAATAATATGGATTAGATCAATTAACCCACCAATTGATTATATCATCAAAATCCAAGATTCAACAATTCCAAAGTTCAACATCCATAGAAATAAGAAAGATCCTCATTCGGGTCTTCCAATAGGTGTAGTCCGTCCCATTGAACATGGGTGGACGTGTAATAGAATGGCCCCCTTGGTTTCCGGCGTAAGCCATCTCTCTTGGGTTTTAATCTGTTTGAGAGTTAACCCTGCTCTAATACCAATTGTTAGGATCAAGAGCACTAAGAGGGGGGGGGGGGTGAATTAGTGCAGCGAAAAACCTTTTACGATAAAAACTACGTTCGTTTGATAAAAGTGATTTTGGTAAGAAAGCCGATTCGTAAATCACTTCAACTTTTGATTAAGCGAAATGCAATAATGATATAAATGCAGTTTGTAGTTATGATTCAAATTAGATAGTAGGCGCAAACTGAAATATGATATTCGTACGAAGTAACTGATTTACGTCTAAATGATGATTCGTAAATCACTTGATTAAGCGAGATGCAGTTTAAGCAAGGATATAAAGGCAGTTTGCAGTTATGATAGAAATCAAAACGTAAATGCAAATAGAAATATGATGATCATACGAAAAAGCTGATTTACGTCTAAACGCCGATTCGGAAAGTGCAAAGCTTGAAACCCGATCGTATAAGCGCAGAAAGCAGTAAGCTTTTGAGGAGGTTTACAGTAAAGATAATATGCTCAAAGTAAATACAAACCGAGATTTAGAGTGGTTCGGTCAATCCTGACCTACTCCACTTTTGGCTTCCTCCATCGACGAGGTCACCGACGTCAACTAGAAGCCTTCCTTCAATAGGCGAAGGCCAACCACCCTTTTATAATTTCACTCCTTTTGACGGGCTTAGGAGACAACCCTTACAGAATTTTCTCTCCTCTCTTTACAACTCAGAACTTGGAAGAAAAGAGGGAGAAGAACTGTTGGCCTTTACAACAATTTTGAGCTCTAAAAATCACAGAACAAGATCAAGATTTCGGTGTAAGTTCATACCCTTTCAGTGCTGAATGGGTGGGGTATTTATAGGCCCCAACCCAGTTCAAATTTGGAGCTCAAAATTGTCAATTCCTGGAATTTCGGGATCAGGCGGTTGCACCTCCTGACTGAGGCGGTTGCACTACCTAGCAGAGCTCGAAGACCGAGCTCAGGCGGTTGCACCGCCTGACTAAGGCGGTTGCACCTCCTGGCAGAGCTCGATGATCGAGCTCAAGCGGTGCTACCTCCTATTAGGGGAGGTTGCACCGCCCAGTCTCGCTCGGAGACTGAGCCCAAGCGGTGCCACCGCTTGGCTGGAGCGGTTGCACCTCCTAGTTTCGCTTGGAGACTGAGCCCAGGCGGTGCAACCTCCTGCCTTGGGCAGTTCAACCGCTTGGCAGAAATTAGGGTCCGAATGGGTTGATCCATTCGGCCCAATTTGGGTTTTTCAGGAGCCCAATTGCCCCAAGATTAAGATAATGGGATCACCTCCCATTTCCAACTTAATCATTGTGCTAACTACGATATTCCCTAAGACATTAACTGCAACTTGCTCCGGTGCGTCAATCGCTTCTTCCGGCGAGCTTTCAGCGAAGTTCCGTCGATCATCCGATGAACCCTCGGTGATGCTCCTACGAACTTCCGGCAAACTCCTGGACTTGCGACGATCCACTTGGCAAGTTCCGACGAGCTTCTTTGGCAAGCTCATGGACTTCTCGGATTTGTTCTCGCAGAACCTCCGACGACTGTCCGAACTTCCGTCGAACTCTCGAACTCCCAACGTGATCATTGTCTTGACTCCGGCGCAACTCCTGCTGCATGTCTTACTTTCATCGTAGTTAATCTTGCACACTTATCTCAACATACAGATTAGATAACAAATGACAATTGACTTCATTATCAAAATCCGAGATTCAACAAGTACAACATACAAGCTAGCAAATTTAAAGATGTGCAAGTTGGCATATTTGATTTTCTTTATGATGTGCAAGATAGCATATTTTTGCATCTTCTTGAGATTTCAAGCTAGTAATTCTTGGTGATGTTCAAGATAGTAATTTCTTCTCTTTTGAGAAGTATGATTTTTTTTGCTTCCTTTGCCAAAACGCAAGCTAACAAAATGTTACATTATTTTACAATATGAAAGCTAACAATTTGATATGTTCAAGAAGCAAGTTCTTTCTTCTCTTTTGAGAAGTGTAATTTTTGCTTTCTTCTTGAATTGTGCGAGCTAGCATCTTTTCTCTCCCCCTTTGTATTTGTCAAAAAGAAGGAAAGACCTTTTATATCAATTTTCAGATTATGACAAAGGTAAGTATCAATCTTATTTGTGTATCATTATATTTTTAAATTAAAACATGTATAATTTCAAAACCTTACATTTGTATCCTTACTTCATGCATGATACAAATAAATCAATAATCATTATAGACATATCATACATGATATTTAAGCATTCATGATACATCATTTTTAGTGAATACCAAGAAGAATCATAGCATGAAAAAATCTTGATTCATAGAAAATTTTCATGTATCGAATATCGAGAAATCAAGATGACGATTCATAAAAAATATCACAAGTTATAATCAAGAGAAAAATTATTATTCATTTTTAATTCATTCAATTTGTCAAATCAATATTTCTTGGGTATACATAGTATCAAAACATAGGTTCAAATCTCCAACATATAACATGCATAATTTCAAAAATTGAAAGAAGAGAAGAATTCAAAGGTACAAAGATTTCCACCATCTCATAAACAAATGAAAGATCAAATCGTGAATCCAAGTCATGTATTCAAAATTCCATGAATCATTTCGACAAATCTCCTTTTAAATAATCAAAATGATCATAAAAGGAAATATAATATTATTTCAAGAAATCAAGATCATGATTTTGATGAAACTCATTTTAAATTCAAATCATTAAAATCATCAAAATCTCAACATTACTTTCAAGAGATTCAAAATGGCATAAATAATTTTATTGATCTCTTAGTGAAAAATCGATAAGATAGGGATTTGAGAAGTTTTCAAGAAAAATACTTTCCTCTCTTTTTGTTTCAACTTATTCATTAATTTCATACTTCATGTTCTTTTCTTTTATGCTAAATCCATGCATCATTCATTAATGCCGAAAAAGAACTTTTAAAATCGTAAAAGTCGATAATCCATAAATCTCAAGAATCATCATGTATAATTTCGAAATTTATTAAGCATGATCATTATGCATGACATCAAGACATCATTTCAAAATATTTAATATCTTCATTACATAATTACATCATTATGAATCATCGAAATTGATTTCATCAAACATAGCATTTTCCATCAAGATCATTTTGTTTGTTGTAGTCATCCATTTTTCGTTTTAGATGGATCAACTTTTCATGCTTAGTTTTCTATACAAAAGCCATGCATCATCATTAAGCATGATATCAAACTTCTTAATATTTTCATTAAGACATCAAGCATGGTTTCAATCAAAATCAGAAATCATCAAGATACACATTATTTATTCTTGAAAAAAATATATACATAGGATCATTAGATTTAAATCTAACATTTTATTTCATTAACAAAAAAACATACAATTTTCATGATCATTTTCATTATATTATTAAACATGTAATTTTCAAGAAAAATAATTAAACTAAATTAAAAATAACTCATTAAAAGCATCATGTAATTTCAAAATAAATTAAAGGCATTTTGATTACCTTATTGTCGAATGCCGTTAAGGCGTAGTTTGCCACCTCGCTTTTGTTGATTTTCTCCTCATCTTCAAAGGAGCTCGATTCATCCCAAAGTGTGTCCTTCTTCTTGCATTCAAATCAAGTAGTTGCATTCTTTTTGTTCTTTAACTTTTATTTTATTAACTTTTTAAAGTTCATGAGTAGTTCAAGTTCATCATCACTTGAGCTTATGCTCGAGTGGTCTTCGATTGTTCTTAGTCCGAAATCCTTCCTATCATTTGGAAGGTAGTTCTCAAGTTCTTTACGTGCATTGCACATCATTTCATAGGTCATCAAAGACCTTATTAGTTCTTCGAAAGGGAAATAGTTCAAATCTTTTTATTCTTGTATTGCCGTTACTTTCGAATTCCAATTTTTAGATAGAGATCTTAAAATCTTGTTAACGAGTTCAAAATTCGAAAAGCTTTTACTAAGAACTTTTAAACAATTGACATCTGTAAAACGGGTGTACATGTCTCCAATGGTTTCGCTTGGTTTCATAGAAAATAGTTCAAAATCGTGTATCAAAAAATTAAATTTAGAATCCTTAACACTACTTGTGCCTTCGTGTGTGGTTTCAAGAATGTGCCAAATATCAAAAGTCGTTTTGTATAAAGAAACCTGATTAAACTTGTTTTTATCTAAGGCACAAAATAAGGCATTCATAGCCTTTGCATTTAGAGAAAAAGTCTTATTCTCCAAATCATTCCAATGGTTCATTGGAAGAGAAGACCTTTGAAAACCAAATTCGATAATGTTCCATAAGTTAAAATCCAAAGAAAGCAAGAAAACTCTCATTCGAGTTTTCCAATAAGTGTAGTCTGTCCCATTAAAAAAGGGAGGACGAATGAGAGAATGACCCTCTTGAAAGCCGAAAAGAGCTATTTCTCTTAGGTTTTAAACCAACTAAGAAATCACGAGGCTTTGATACCAATTGTTAGGATCGGGGTCGACACTAAGAGGGGGGTGAATTAGTGCAATAGTAAAAATTAGGTCTTCAAAAACTTTTGTATGATTAAAATCGATTCCGATGAAAATCGATTTTGGAAACTTAACTTTGAAGCATACATCTATGAAGTGAATGCAGTAGACAAGTAATGATTCAGTTTATAGTATGTAAATGGCAAGAAGTAAATGCAAACCAGAGAATATGCCAATTTTATAGTGGTTCGGTCGTCATGACCTACATCCACTCCACCGATTCCTCCTCCGTCGAGGCCACCGGCATCCACTATTTATCTTCCTTTAATAGGTGAAGATCAACCTCCTTCTTACACCCCACTTCTCCTTTTACTGGGTTTAGGAGACAACTCTTACAAATACTCACACTACTCTCTTACAGAATTCTAAACTTAGAGTGGAGGAGGGAATTTCTAAAGAGATTACAGTAGTGTTTCTTCGCTTTTAAACTCTTTGTGCTTGTATGCTTTAACTAGGGATGAGAGGGGTATTTATAGGCTTCAAGTTGATTCAAACTTGGAGCCTAAAAACTTCTCATCTCGGGTTTCCCGAGCACGGGCGGTACTACCGCCTACGTTGTGTCACGGACTTAGCTGGTTTTGCCTAAGTCGTGCGGCACCCTTGTGTGTCCATCCGCAAAGGTCAGCCTCCCCGAAGCCTCCCATTGTCCCTTAGGACCAACAAAAGAGAGAACGGGTTAGAGAGAACACCTCAATCGGGATCCACAAGTAAACATCTCCGAAAAACACTTCATAGACAATGCAAATTACAAATAGACTTTACAAGCTTTGAATAGTTGCACAATAAAGGGGTAAAATGGTCCATTATAGACCAAAAATCTCTCACACGTGTCCACATGATATAACCTTTATTTACAAGCCTAAAGAGGCCACCAACCTAACTAAAATGGGAGTATTAAGCCTTCGGCCATCCCTCTACATACTGTACAAAGCATGAACATACCAAAAGACAAGGACATACATAAGCATTACATCAAACATCCTGTTTAGAAGTTTGTCCGTGACATTCTCCCCCACTTATTCTTTCGACGTCCTCGTCGAAGCCTTTGTCGATACTGCAACTCCTTGCCTTTGCTGAGTCTTTAATCTTTTGCTCTAGCTGCAATACGTCTCTTGGCTCCCAACTGTTGAATCTCGGATTTTGATGATGAAGTCAATTGTCATTTATTGTCTAATCTATGTGTTGAGATAAGTGTGCAGGATTAACTACGATGAAAGTTAGACAAGCAGCAGGAGTTGCGCCGGAGTCAAGATCATGATCACGTTGGGAGTTCGAGAGTTCGACGGAAGTTCGGACGGTTGTCGGAGGTTCTGCAAAAACAGATCCGAGAAGTCCGGAAGCTTGCCAAGCGAAGCTCATCGGAACTTGCCAAGTGAATCGTCGCAAAATCCAGGAGTTTGCCGGAAGTCCGCAGAAGCATCACCGAGGGTTCATCGGATGATCGACGGAAGTTCGCCGGAAACTCGCCGGAAGAAGCGATTGACGTACCGAAGCAAAGCTGCAGAAATTGTCTTAGATTTAATCGTAGTTAGCACGTTGATTAAGTTAGGAATGGGAGGTGATCCCATTAGCTTAATCCTGGGGCAATTGGGCCCCTGAAGAACTCAAATTGGGTCGAATGGTTCAACCCATTCGGACCCAAGGTGCTGTGGGCGGTGCAACCGCCCCAGCCAAGCGGTGCAACCGCCCAGGGCTCAGTCTCCAAGCGAGACTGGGTGGTGCAACCTCTTCTGTCAAGAGGTAGCACCGCCAGAGCTCAAGTTTCGAGCTCTGCCAAGAGGTGCAACCACCAAGCTCGGTCTTCGAGCTCTGGCAGAGAGGAGCAACCTCTCTGGACAGGAGAGGCACCGCCTGAGCTCGGTCTTCGAGCTCTGGCAGAGAGGTGCAACCACCTCTGGCAGAGAGGAGCAACCACCTCTGGCAGAGAGGTGCAACCTCTCTGGTCAGGAGATGCACCGCCTGAGCTCGGTCTTCGAGCTATGGCAGAAAGGTGCAACCACCCCTGACAGAGAGGTGCATCTGCCTGAGCTCAGTCTTCGAGCTCTGCTAGGCGGTGCAACCTCTCCAGTCAAGAGGTGCAACCGCCTGATCCCGGAATTCCGGGATTTGATCGTTTTGAGCTCCAAATTTGAACTGGGTTGGGGCCTATAAATACCCCACCCGTTCAGCACAGAAAGGGTAACAGATCCACTCCGAATTCCTGATCTTTTCTGTGATTCTAAGAGCTCAAAATTATGTAAAGTCCAAAAGTTCTCCTCTTTCTGTTCTTCAAAGTCTTGAGTTGTAAAGAGAGGAGAGAAATGATCTGTAAAGGTTGTCTCCTGAGCCTGTCAAAAGGAGAGAAACTGTAAAAGGGCAGTTGGCCTTCGCCTATTGAAGGAAGGCCTCTAGTTGACGTCGGCAACCTCATCGGTGGAGGAAGCCAAAAGTGGAGTAGGTCAAGACTGACCGAACCACTCTAAATCTCTGGTTTGCGTTTATTTTTGAGCACTTTATCATTACTGCAAACCTCCTACATAGCTACTGCCCTCTGCGCTTTTACGAACGATTCTCTAAGTTCAGATCTTTCCGAATTTGCATTGAGACGTAAATCGGTGTTTTCGTACGATCTTTACATCGCAGTTTACGCTTACGCTTTGATTCCGTTCATAACTGCAAACTGCTTTCTGCACATTCACAAAAAGATTTTCAAAGTTCAGTTTCTGTGTTTAGACGTAAAACTGAGTTTAGACGCAAAACTGTGTTTAGACGTAAAACCACGTTTAGACGCAAAACTGCGTTCAGACGCAAAACTGCGTTCAGACGCAAAACTGTGTTCAGACGTAAAACTGCGTTCAGACGTAAAACTGCATTCAGACGCAAAACTGCGTTCAGACGCAAAACTGCGTTTAGACGTAAAACTGCGTTTAGATGTAAAACTGAGTTTAGACGTAAAACTGCGTTTAGATGCAAACTGCGTTTAGACGTAAATTGCTCTTAGACGCAATCTGCGCTTATACGCAAACTGTGCTTAAATACAAACTGTGAATCAGATTTTGCATCATAATAGATTTTATTGAACGAACGCACCTTTCGGTTTTAAATTGCTGTAAGATTTCCGCTGCACTAATTCACCCCCCCCCCTCTTAGTGCTCTCGATCCTAACAATTGGTATCAGAGCGAGGTTAACTCTCTAACTGATTAAAACCCAAGAGAGATGGCATACGCCGGAAACCAAGAGGGGCATTCTATTACACGTCCACTCATGTTCAGTGGGACGGACTACACCTACTGGAAGACCCGAATGAGGATCTTTCTTATCTCTATGGATTTTGAACTGTGGAACCTTGTTGAAAACGGATTTTCAAAGTCTTCTCTTCCAATGATCGATTGGAATGAATTGGAGAAGAAGGCTTTCGCTCTTAATGCAAAGGCTATGAATGCCTTATTTTGCGCACTTGATAAAAACGAGTTTAATCGTGTTTCAACTTGCGAAACTGCATTTGATATTTGGCACACACTCGAAGTGACCCACGAGGGCACAAGTAGAGTGAAAGAGTAAAAAATCAATCTGTTGTTACATTCTTTTGAACTTTTTCGAATGAAACCAAGTGAAACCATTGGCGACATGTTTACCCGTTTCACGGATGTCGTCAACGGTCTAAAAGGACTTGGAAAAAGTTTTTCGGATTTTGAACTCGTAAATAAGATACTAAGATCCCTTCCTAAGAATTGGGATCCTAAAGTCACTGCTATTCAAGAGGCAAAAGATCTGCGCAACTTCCCTCTTGAAGAACTAATCGGGTCATTAATGACCTACGAAATGACTTGTAAAGCTCATGAAGAGCAAGAAGACATCCTTCCAAAGAACAGGAAGGATATGGCACTTAAAACCTCTGAATGCCACTTGAGAGAAAACTCAAGTGATGAGGACTGTGATGATGACTTGGCACTTCTAACAAGAAAGTTTAAAAAGTTCTTTAAAAGAAACAAGTTTCCCAAGTAAAAAGGAGAACATCAAAGAAGAAGGCTCTTCAAGCAACATGGGATGACTCGAGCGCATCCGAAGAAGAGGAGTCCAACACCGAGCAAGTTGCTCATTACGCCTTAATGGCCATCGAAGACGAGGTAACAAATTCAATAGATGCAAATTTATCATTCGATGAATTATTAAATGCTTTCCATGAATTGTTTGATGAGTGTAAGACTATTAGTAATAAATACAAATTGCTAAAAAAGCAGCATGATAGTCTTATTTGTAATTTCGATAAGTTAAATACTGAATATCATGATAGCTTAAGCTCATGCATAAAATGCCATGATCTAGAAACTCTCCAAAAAGAAAACTTGCTACTTAAGGATACCTTGAAGAAATTCGAGGTTGGTAGCAAGTCATTAAACATGATCCTTACCAACAAGGGTCACGTTCCCATAAGAAGTGGAATTGGATTCGTGAGAAGTCCTCACCAAAATCCAACCACCTTCATAAAAGGCCCCATCTTACATGTTAGACATCAAAGCAAATGCAACTTTTGTTGCAAGTTTGGACACAAGACGCACTATTGTCCATTTAAGAAAATTAGTCCAAACAAATTGATTTGGGTTCCTAAAGGAACCATGACAAATTCTATGCAACATGATAGAAAATGTAGATCTATTTGTGAGGAACCCAAAAGCAAATGGGTACCTAAAAATCATCCCTTCCTACAAAAACATTAAAATTTTAGGCTGGAGCAAGAATTAATATTCTGCTTCTTGACGGTCATAACCCAAAAGTCAAAAGGAACTCGAAACGCTTAAATGACGAGTGGAAATTATAAAATCACAAATGAAATTTGGATGCAACCTCATGTGACTTTTCAGAATTAGAAACATATGATTCACATATCCCCTTAATCATCGAATCTGTCAAATCAAACCTCGTATCATGAAGAAACTAAGTATGTCATAAACTTGAAAGGATTACCAACTTGAACGAACTATCACAAACATGTGTACGACATTGGGAGTATGCTTAAGATCTATCTTGATCGTACAAGTTTTGTTAAAAAAAAAAAAAAAAAAAAAAAAAAAAAAAAACTCATACGTAATCACGTAAGAAACGTTAATTGCTCTGAAAACTCTCCTCAAGACAAAACATCCCTGATCAAATCACAAGTGCTCACTGCCTGCAGGCGGTGGCACCTCTCCAGCTGGCGATGGCACCTCCAGCCATCACGAGTTGCCAGCGGTTGCACCGCTCCAGCCAGAGGTGCAACCGTCCGCAACTCTACATTTTTAACCCACGCTAGGGCCGGCGGTGAAACCGACCCCAACTCACTTCCCTTCCCTTCTCTACTTCTCCAAGCTTCCTCCATCCTCATTTCATCCCGTTTAGCTTCCCAAATACCTCCCATCTCGGAACAAAACATCAAGAATCCTTCCCTCTTTTGAAGATTCCACTAAGGTATTCCCTAAGAACCTCTTTTATTCTGTTTTGTTCTTCATTTACTCTTGCTCATCTTTATCCCTCTAAACTGCTGTAGTTATGAGATCTAGAAGATCCTCAAGGGACAAGGGAAAGAGGAGATTAGTAGAAGAGTTTGACTTCACCCTCTTTGATTCAAAAAACCATGCTGAAAAATTTCCCTCTTTCGAATTTATAAGCATCAATAAGGGAAAATACGTAGATATACATGAACTTAGAGACTTAGAAACTATCCAATGGTTTGCAAACCTAGATCTACTTCCAATCTTGCAGATTAACGAACCGATCTATCCTAGGCTAGTTCGATTGTTTTACAATAACATACAAATAGATGAGGAAGAAAGGATGTCCACCTATCTTTTAGGACAACACATCTCAATCACTGATAGATTTATTTGTGAGATGATAGGCATTCCCATGAAAAGCATAGGACTTTACTTTAGAGGATCATGGGTTGATGAAACTATTGGAACATCCTATGTTGGAGCCTTCGGAACAATCTTTGCCAATCCCGACATAACATTTGTTCCTAAAAGCTGTGAACATCTACTACCTATGAACACTAAATTACTTCATCATATCATGACTAGTATAATTCTTCCTAAACAATACCATCACGATGAAGTGAGTCAATTAGAATTAGGAACTATGTACTTAATCATGAAGGGACATGACATCTGTCTTGGCTATCTTATCCAACAAAGCATGTTAGAATTATCTAAGAAAGATATGATGCTTTCATATGGTGGAATAATTATTAGAATATTAAGAGCTTACGACATTCAAATACTACCAGAAGAAGAAATAATGAAAGTAGACAGATTCAGCATAATAAACAAAAATCTACTTCACCGACTGAGATGTCACTATAAAAACAGTAACTGGGTTAGAATGCCTAGAAGAACTGATCCTCCTCAACCAGAACCAGAACCGGAAACACCAATATTTAGAAGTACCCAATCTCCTCCGATCTGTCCCTTTGAGGAAACACATTCAGTTGAGCAAACTCATACATCCGTCGAAGAAATTGGGATTCGAATGGACCAATTCGAACAGAGACAAGAACGAATTGAACAACGACAAGATCAAATTCTATCAGAGCTACAGCAGATTCATAGTCAATTTGACTCCTTGTTTAGGCACTTTAATTTTCCACCTCATGAATAAACTTGTATGAACATTTGTTGTTGTAAACTTCTTATGTTACTCACTTCTGACATACTATTGTGGTAAACATTTGTCATGTGCCTTGTGGTAAAGGTTATCTCGAACTTTAATCGTATCGTTTTTCCTTGATATGTGATATGTCCGAACTAAGAATATTGTGTTCTGAAACTAAAAGTTTTGAAAATCTTGTGCGTTGATTAGGAATGTTGATGTGTCCGAATAAATAAACTTATTTTTCGGACTATATTGAATTATCAGATCACTTGATTGCCATGTTTATATATGAAAATCTGCAACAAAATCTTGTCCAAATGCATCTTATTTGTTCGAATGCTATAAAACAGATTTATTCATACACTTTCATGAAAAATAAGTTCCTGAAATAAATCTGATAAAGTGATTCCTGTGTATGTATTTCATCCTGTAATATCTTTGCGGGATAAAGTGATTCCACTTTCATAAAAAAGGGGAAGAAATGTTCAAAGCAATCTATGCAAAATTCCTCTATAAGCTTGCTAATATTGTTTTCCTCGTATCACAATTACCATGCTTTTTGTTGATGACAAAGGGGGAGAAACATATGAATTGATAAACACTACCATGATCATGTCTATGTTGCAAATACTTGAGTGATGCTATAAACTATGTTATGGTTATGCCATCCTTGCATCACCAAGAGATATATGAACATGTGCTATAGTTTGCATTATGTCTTGAGTTGATAAACTATCTTGTGAAGTAAATGCAAACTTGCTAGAATGATAATATGTGTGCATCATGTAATAGTCCCTCGCAGCTTTAAATGATAATGTTAAATTACATGGTGAATAGTTACAAACACAATCATACAAACTTGATGATGTATGTCAAGCTTTGACATCATTCTTGAAGAGATACATCATGATGAGTATCATGATGGGAGTATTGATAAGTTTAACTGATCTAACTTATCAATACGTCACTTGAATTCTTAGGTCTTGAATTCAAGGCTGACTTATCTCAACAATAGCATATAGATAGGGGGAGTTAAGGATAACTCCATTATCAATTAATTGTCATCATAAAAAAGGGGGAGATTGTTGAATCTCGGATTTTGATGATGAAGTCAATTGTCATTTGTTGTCTAATCTATGTGTTGAGATAAGTGTGCAGGATTAACTCCGATGAAAGTTAGACAAGCAGCAGGAGTTGCGCCGGAGTCAAGATCATGATCACGTTGGGAGTTCGAGAGTTCGACGGAAGTTCGGACGGTCGTCGGAGGTTCTGCAAGAACAGATCCGAGAAGTCCGGAAGCTTGCCAAGCGAAGCTCGTCGGAACTTGCCAAGTGAATCGTCGCAAAATCCAGGAGTTTGCCGGAAGTCCGCAGAAGCATCACCGAGGGTTCATCGGATGATCGACGGAAGTTAGCCGGAAACTCGCCGGAAGAAGCGATTGACGTACCGAAGCAAAGCTGCAGAAATTGTCTTAGATTTAATCGTAGTTAGCACGTTGATTAAGTTAGGAATGGGAGGTGATCCCATTAGCTTAATCCTGGGGCAATTGGGCCCCTGAAGAACTCAAATTGGGTCGAATGGTTCAACCCATTCGGACCCAAGGTGCTGTGGGCGGTGCAACCGCCACAGCCAAGCGGTGCAACCGCCCAGGATATGTCTCCCAGCGAGACTGGGCGGTGCAACCGCCCCAGCCAAGCGGTGCAACCGCCCAGGGCTCAGTCTCCAAGCGAGACTGGGCGGTGCAACCTCCTCTGTCAAGAGGTAGCACCGCCAGAGCTCAAGTTTCGAGCTCTGCCAAGAGGTGCAACCACCAAGCTCGGTCTTCGAGCTCTGGCAGAGAGGAGCAACCTCTCTGGACAGGAGAGGCACCGCCTGAGCTCGGTCTTCGAGCTCTGGCAGAGAGGTGCAACCACCTCTGGCAGAGAGGAGCAACCACCTCTGGCAGAGAGGTGCAACCACCTCTAGCAGAGAGGTGCAACCTCTCTGGTCAGGAGATGCACCGCCTGAGCTCGGTCTTCGAGCTCTGGCAGAAAGGTTCAACCACCCCTGATAGAGAGGTGCATCCGCCTGAGCTCAGTCTTCGAGCTCTGCTAGGCGGTGCAACCTCTCCAGTCAAGAGGTGCAACCGCCTGATCCCGGAATTTCGGGATTTGATCGTTTTGAGCTCCAAATTTGAACTGGGTTGGGGCCTATAAATACCCCACCCGTTCAGCACAGAAAGGGTAACAGATCCACTCCGAATTCCTGATCTTTTCTGTGATTCTAAGAGCTCAAAATTGTGTAAAGTTCAAAAGTTCTCCTCTTTCTGTTCTTCAAAGTCTTGAGTTGTAAAGAGAGGAGAGAAAGGATCTGTAAAGGTTGCCTCCTGAGCCTGTCAAAAGGAGAGAAACTGTAAAAGGGCAGTTGGCCTTCGCCTATTGAAGGAAGGCCTCTAGTTGACGTCGGCAACCTCATCGGTGGAGGAAGCCAAAAGTGGAGTAGTAGGTCAAGACTGACCGAACCACTCTAAATCTCTAGTTTGCGTTTATTTTTGAGCACTTTATCATTACTGCAAACCTCCTACATAGCTACTGCCCTCTGCGCTTTTACGAACGATTCTCTAAGTTCAGATCTTTTCGAATTTGCATTGAGACGTAAATCGGTGTTTTCGTACGATCTTTACATCGTAGTTTATGCTTACGCTTTGATTCCATTCATAACTGCAAACTGCTTTCTGCACATTCACAAAAAGATTTTCAAAGTTCAGTTTCTGTGTTTAGACGTAAAACTGCGTTTAGACGCAAAACTATGTTTAGACGTAAAACCACGTTTAGACGCAAAACTGCATTCAGACGCAAAACTGCGTTCAGACGCAAAACTGCGTTCAGACGCAAAACTGCGTTCAGACGTAAAACTGTGTTCAGACGTAAAACTACGTTCAGACGCAAAACTGCGTTCAGACGCAAAACTGCGTTTAGACGTAAAATTGCGTTTAGACGTAAAACTGAGTTTAGACGTAAAACTGCGTTTAGACGCAAACTGCGTTTAGACGTAAACTGCTCTTAGACGCAGTCTGCGCTTAGACGCAAACTGCGCTTAAATACAAACTGTGAATCGGATTTTGCATCATAATAGATTTTATTGAACGAACGCACCTTTCGGTTTTAAATTGCTGTAAGATTTTCGCTGCACTAATTCACCCCCCCCCTCTTAGTGCTCTCGATCCTAACACCAACTGCTCTCCGTTGCTGTTTTTGAGTAGTCGAACCTTTGATCCTCCATGCTGCTTCAACTCACCAATGACTCTGACTCTGGTGTGGGGTTGGCTGAGTTGTGTTGATCCTTGTTGATTCCTACGGATCCTCCAAATGAAGGAAAAGACCATCCTTACTACGCCAGTCTCTCAAATGCCTCATGCTGCTTGAATTGGGTGGATGCTTGTTGGAGCTTTATCGAGCATCATCTCACAAACTTCTGAAGTTTTGGGTCCTTCCTCCACAAAATTTGCTCATTGACTCTTCTTTCACTTAGTTGTCACATCCAAGTAGGTTCGCATCACTTCCGCTTTCGATTGACATTTCGGTGGGAAATGAAGCAGACAATCTACTCTCAGTAACACTGATCACCGTTGGTAAGGATTTGACAACTATTATCTTCCATTATCTTCGAAGGGTCTTTGAACTTGTGCAGAGCTCTGTTGGGAAATCATTGGGGGGCGACATCATATGCACAGCGGAAGAACAAGAAAACAAAAATCCCCGATTCCCAAAAAGATGTTCGTCGTCGTGCGAAGATTGGTGCGCAAAAATCCGCAAAACACAAGACTGCGTATAGAGATTGTGTTACCTAGGGAGATCGTATATCCCTGTTTCCTTGCAGATCCTTAGGAGAGGGTGAATGAGGTCAAGCGTCCTCCTCACTAGCGGTGATCCACACAGTAGGGTTGCGACGACGCTCCTCAAAACTCCAGGCCTACTCTGAGGTGGAGAGGGAGAGGATAATAGGAAGGGCAAGCAAAGACTCTAGCCTATAAGGCTGTGAATCCCTCCTATTTATAGAGATCCCGTGTCAAACCCTAATGGGTCCTTCCCTAGTGGGTATTGGATCTGCATCCAATAAGACAAGGGCTCTGTCGGATATCTCATATCCGAACCTCTACTCATCGCAATGCCTACCATATGTGTGTGACCCTCGAGGCCCAATATCGAGCTGGCCATGAGTCATACCTATCAGAACTCCTTCTAACTCAGTGAATTATTATCTCTGTAATAATTCACTCGACTCATCGACTACGGACGTACTAGGCCACTACGCCGTAGTCCCCAGACAATATAGGGGAATCCAATCCATTGGACCTGTCTATCCTCAGTTACCATGTACCTATAGTCCCTCATCCATCTAATATCCCAAAGACCATATATCGAGCATGGTGCTGTTAGACCCATACGGTTTCTACTCAAGTCTCGCTTTAATCGGATTCTCTCGGAGAACTCTTTCTCTCTCAACCCGAATGACCCTGGCCAGGGATTTGTCTGAGCAAGAACATATGGGATATTCCTCTCATGACGCCGAGAGTGGATGATCCTCTGTCGACACTCAATAGCCCTCGTAAGGTCGACTACCACTCCCAATGACCAGATGTACTAGATCTGGGACAGCCAAACCTATAAGTCTGGTATCAAAGAGTGGAGCACTCATACAGGACATCCTTGGTGTCTCAAGTCTAAGGACCAGATACACCACTAGGGCTACGGAATCGTTGTCTGACAATAAGGCATCATCAACCATCCAGCATTCCGTAAGCGGATCAATCAGTGAACTCATTCTCCAATGAGCACCTGTACTATATCCCTAGTGTCCCTACACGAGCAGCTATGAGACCAGCTGCATCCATCATATGGACGAGTATACAGCACACCAGTCTATCCGGTTATCACGATGTCCCTCTCGAGTAACCTATGACCGGGATTATTTAGGATATGTGTTTAAAGGTGAATCGATCTCATTATCGTGATCTCATCACGATCCGATTCTCATTGCACAAATCCAAGGACATCACAATATATATATGCATTTATGCAATAGTTATAAAGTGATATACGCCAAAATATAATAAGCAAAAAGATTCTGTATCAAGTCACACGTGCCATCACTCACGTGATTGGCTTGCTGGGCACCTATGACTAGTAATCTCCCACTTGACCTAAAGCCAATCACCTATGTGTCTGATCCCCATCAGACTCCTGTGACGCTCAAAGACAATCTGAGACAACGGCTTTGTCAGTGGATCTGCAATGTTATCTTCGGATGGAACTCTTTCCACTACTACATCTCCTCGGGTTACAATCTCTCTGATAAGCTGGAACCTCCTCAGAACACTTTTGATGAGACCCGGGTTCCCTTATTTGAGTAATCGCCCCATAATTGTCGCAATATAAGGAAGTCGACTTCTCGCTATTCGGAACGACTCCCAAATCTGTGATGAACATCTTCACCCAAACTCCCTCTTTTGCTGCATCTGATGCAGCAATATACTCCGCCTTTGTGGTCGAGTCAGCAGTAGTATCTTGCTTGGAACTCTTCCAGCACACTGATCCTCGATTCAAGGTGTACACATACCTTGAATTCGACTCGTTATCATCGACATCAGACTGAAAACTTGAGTCAGTGAAGCCTTCAACCTTAAGGCTATTACCTCCATATACTAGTAAAAGATCCTTAGTCCTTCTCAAGTACTTAAGGATACACTTTACTGCTTTCCAGTGCTCCAAGCCTGGATCCGCCTGATACCTGCTCGTGACACTCAGAGCATGCGCTATATCAGGCCTAGTATATAGCATGGCATACATGATAGACCCTATTGCTGAGGCATAAGGTATCATATTCATGTTTGCCCTTTGGAATTTTCCATGCCAAACCTTTTGACAATGGTTTCTATGTACCTGGATTGGGACAAGCCAAGCATCCTCTTGGATCTATCTCTATAGATTCTAATCCCCAAGATATAGGATGCTTCCCCTAAGTCCTTCATGGAGAAGTGTCTAGATAACCAAGCCTTTACTATGGATAGCATTCCTATGTCATTCCCAATGATGAGGATGTCATCCACATATAACACCAAAAAGGTGATAGCGCTCCCACTTACCTTCCTGTACACACAAGGCTCATCTTCGTTCTTAACGAAGTCATAAGATCTGATTGACTCATCAAATCTTATGTTCCAACTTCGGGAAGCTTGCTTTAGTCCATAAATGGATTTAAGCAACCTACATACTTTATCTGGGTAGTTCTTGGACACGAATCCCTCAAGCTGCATCATATACACCTCCTCCTCGAGGTTCCCATTGAGGAATGCGGTTTTCACATCCATCTGCCAGATCTTATAATCATAGTGTGCTGTAATAGCCAATAGAATTCTGATGGATTTTAGCATTGCTACGGGTGAGAAAGTTTCGTCGTAGTCAACACCTTGCCTTTGACGATACCCCTTAGCCACTAGCCTTGCTTTATAGGTCTCTACCTTTCCATCTACTCCGATCTTTTTCTTAAAGATCCACTTGCAACCAATGGGTACAATACCTTCGGGCGCATCAACTAGGTTCCAAACCTTATTGGAGTACATAGAATCAATCTCAAAATTCATGGCTTCTTGCCACTTCCCGGAGTCTATACTCATAATAGCCTCCTCGTAGGTCTGAGGATCAATATCCTCAACATCCTCTCCTCTAATATGTCCCACATATCCTTCAGGAGGATGGGATACTCTATCAGACCTGCGTAAAGTTGAAACTTGTGTATTAGATACCTGAACAAACTCGGGCTGTAGAGTGTTGCTTGAGCTTAGTTCTCCAACCTCGCTCAACTCTATCATTCTCCCACTGTCTCCGCCAAGAATGTGTTCCTTCTCAAGGAACACTGCTCTCTTAGCTACAAAGACCTTTTGGTCCTCGAGATGATAGAAGTAATACCCACAAGTTTCCTTGGGGTATCCCACAAATATGCATCGCTCTGTCCTTGATTCTAACTTATCGGGGTTGTGTCTTTTAACGTGGGCAGGGCATCCCCAAATCTTAACAACCTTAAGATCAGGCTTCTTCCCTTTCCATATCTCATATGGTGTAGACACTACCGACTTAGTTGGAACTCTATTCAGAAGGTAAGCTGCGGTTTCTAGGGCATATCCCCAGAATGAGATGGGTAGGTCAGCGAAACTCATCATGGACCATACCATATCTAATAATGTACGATTTCTCCTTTCAGAGACACCATTGAGCTGAGGTGTATAAGGAGGTGTCCATTGGGATAATATCCCATGGTCCTTGAGGAACTGAGTAAACTCTGTACTTAAGTATTCACCTCCTCGATCTGATCGAAGAGTGTTGATACTCTTTCCAGTCTGGTTCTCCACCTCATTCTTATACTCTCTGAATTTCTCAAAGGCCTCGGACTTGTACTTCATTAAGTACACATATCCATACCTTGAGAAATCATCAGTAAATGTAATGAAGTAGGAGTAACCTCCAATGGCATGAGTTGACATGGGTCCACATACATCACTATGTATGAGTTCCAACAACTCATTGGCTCTCTCTCCAGTTCTACTAAATGGAGATTTGGTCAGTTTTCCACGAATGCAAGGCTCACAAGTTGCATATGACACATAGTCGAATGGATCTAGATATCCATCATTTAGCAACTTTTGAATCCTTCTTTCATGGATATGACCTAGCCTACAATGCCACAGGTATGCACTGTTCAACTCATCTCGTTTCCTTTTGGACACATTTACATTCATGATATGTGGAGTGGTGTCTAACATAAATAAACCATTATGCAATGTTCCTTTCGTGATGATCTTATCATCTAATAATATCGAACACCCATTGTTCTCAAAAACAAATTTATATCCACTAACTGTTAAACATGAAATGGAGATAATGTTTTTGATAATAGAAGGAACAAAATAGCATGCATCTAATGCAATAAAAGCTCCACTAGGCAGATGTAGGGCGACCTCGCCAACAGCTAATACAGCAACTTTTGCTCCATTACCCATCTTGAGGTCCATCTCGCCTCTCTCTAGTCTCCTAGGCCTTGCCAGAACCTGCAACGAATTGCATATATGATAAGCACTACCGGTATCCAATACCCATGTGTTATCATAAGAGTCTGACAAATGGAGACTGATCATGAATGTACCTGAAGCTTCATCAAGCTTTTGTTTCGCCCTTTCTGCAAGGTACTCTTTGCAGTTTCTCTTCCAATGCCCATCTTTACCATAGTGGAAGCACTGGCCTTTGTCCTTTGCTGGGTCTTTCTTAGCAACCTTTGCTTTACCTTGTTTGCCCTTCCCCTTTCCCTTCTTAAGGGACCTTTCTGCTTTCCTTTTCTTTCTGGTATCACCAGTGTAGAGAACTGACTTCTCTTTCTTAATAGTACTCTCTGCCTCCCTCAACATATTGAGGAGCTCTGGGAGAGTCACCTCAAGCTTGTTCATATTAAAATTCATTATGAACTGTGAAAAGGAATCTGGTAGGGACTGAAGCACAATGTCCACACACAAGTTATCCTCTAGGACCATTCCTAGATCTGTGAGTTTCTCTATCCACTCAATCATCTTTAGGACATGGTTCTGAATCGGTGTCCCCTCAGTCATCCTAGCGCGGAAAAGGCTCTTGGATATCTCATATTGTTGAGTCCTTCCCTGTTCCTCAAACAATTTGCGGACATGTAGGAGAATGGATCTAGCATCTATCTTTTCATGTTGTCTCTGTAACTCTGGAGTCATAGAGCCCAACATATAGCACTGAGCAAGAGTGGAGTCATCAATGTACTTCACATAGTGAGCGATCTCATCCTCGCTTGCCCCTTCTTCGGGCGTAGGCATCACTATATCAAGGACGTACACGATTTTCTCCGCTGTGAGAACAATTCTCAAGTTATGGAGCCAATCCGTATAATTTGGACCAGTGAGGCGGTTGACATCAAGTATGCCACGTAAGGGATTTGAAAGCGACATTTTCTGAAAATAAAGATGTAGTAGAAATGAATAACATGCAGATTTTGCAAGAAATAAACTATCAAGATATGGACTTCTATCTTAATATGCTCCCACTATTTTACTAACGAGTCACGCGATACCCTCAGCACGTGAAACGAAAGTCTCCGGCAGACTTCTAGTGGGGATCAGGATCCAATCAGCGTCTTAGTGTAACCTCGAGGGACTCGACCAATCACACTAAGCCTAAAAGGTAGGCAACTCTTGCCGATCACAACTCCTTGTGATTCCCGTCCTGTTCGGCCTCCGAATCACCATGGCCTCGAGGGACTCGACCAACCATGATGCTCGGTTAAGTCAACACCTTCGTTACAAGATGAGTCTGATTTGATGATATACCCTCGAGGGACTCGACCAAGCATACCATGCCCTCAGGTCACCGGTGACATCTCTATGTCGTAAGCAAGATAGCGAATCGCGATATAGGTGAGTCTTGAGGGACTCGACCAACTCAACCTACACCGGGAATCGGTTCCTACTCATAACGATGGAAGGCCACGTGGGTCAATCTAATTGCCTCACGTTTACCGACTTAATATTGTCGAGAGATGTTTCTATAATTTGGTCTCCTAATATGACATGTCACATATATACATATTTAATATATATCTACATCGCATGTAAATATATATACATATCTAGTATGTGTATAAGCAATCACATCAGATGATCATGGACCACAACCTAATATGATTAGGCCCGAGCCAATAGGCCTAATCACTCACATCAAGATCTATGTGTGCAACGGTGCATCTCCATGCCTTGTGATCGTCCATCTCGTCCTCGTCGGTTCCGTCGACATCTTGATGCATCTCCATGCATAACGATCGTTCGTCTCGTGGGTCCCGCTATCGCATCCACGCTCCCGCTGCGCCTCCTCATGTGATTACAACTTAATCATAGGCACACAGGCCCGACAATAAACGAGAAATATAATGGAGGTTCGCAGACCTCAATAATAATAATCACAAGTACACACATCATACGGTCCATGATCATCCGTCCACACATCATACATCACATGTATAAATAATCATCATCATGTAGGACTACTAGATAATAATAAAAATAATAATCAACTAAACCTTTTAATTAATTAATATTTTTCTGAAATCAGGGACATGTAGGGAATTTCTCAATTCCTAAGGGTATTTTTGTAATTTGGATAAAAGACAGAAACTAGAATTTCTTAAATTCTGAGGGGTAAAACTATCTTTTTCCCAAAAAACCCTAATGCCCTACTATCCTTTGTTGCTGCCGCCGCCGCCGCCACCGTGCCTACCGCCGGAATTTCTCAGCGACGCCTACCGCCGCCGCCACCTCTGCACTGCCCTCGCTTGCAAGCGGCACGCCCGCTGGCGGCGCTGTCGCTGTAGGTGGGCTCCCCCGCGGGCGCCGCTGCCTACGCAGGTAGTGCTATCCCGCCGGGCGGCCGCCCCTGTGGGGGGGGGGGGGGGGGGTTTCGCCCATGGGAGCAGCGGCGGTAGGCGTCGCTGCCCTGCGGCGGCAGACGCCGCTGCCCTGCCCTCCCAACGGTGCCTCTACCCGTGGGCTGCCAGCCCCGCCGGCAGCAAGGCTGCTGCAAGCAGGCCGCCGGCCGGCTACTGCAGATGAAGCCCCTGTGCTGCCCGCCTTCGGCTGCGCTTCACGCACGCAGATCGAGGGCAGCAACTGTTGCTGCCCTTTCTCGCTTTTGCGTCAACGATTTTGACGTCGAAATTCTTCCTAAACACAACACACACAGTTCAAAACCAATCATTCGCACGAACAACCTGGCTCTGATACCACTGTTGGGAAATCATTGGGGGGCGACATCATATGCGCAGCGGAAGAACAAGAAAACAAAAATCCTCGATTCCCAAAAAGATGTTCGTCGTCGTGCGAAGATTGGTGCGCTAAAATCCGTAAAACACAAGACTGCGTATAGAGATTGTGTTACCTAGGGAGATCGTATATCCCTGTTTCCTTGCAGATCCTTAGGAGAGGGTGAAGTAGGTCAAGCGTCCTCCTCTCTAGCGGTGATCCACACAGCAGGGTTGCGACGACGCTCCTCAAAACTTCAGGCCTACTCTAAGGTGGAGAGGGAGAGGAGAATAGGAAGGGCAAGCAAAGACTCTAGCCTATGAGGCTGTGAATCCCTCCTATTTATAGAGATCCCGTGTCAAACCCTAATGGGTCCTTCCCTAGTGGGTATTGGATCTGCATCCAATAAGACAAGGGCTCCGTCGGATATCTCATATCCGAACCTCTACTCATCGCAATGCCTACCATATGTGTGTGACCCTCTAGGCCTAATATCGAGCTGGCCGTGAGTCATACCTGTCAGAACTCCTAACTCAATGAATTATTTGTTGAATCTCGTATTTTGATGATGAAACTACTTGATATATGTTTATGATTTAATCTGCGTTTTGAGTGACGCAGGATGCTTCGATCAGGATAAGACAATTAAAGCAGGAAAATCATATTGTGCCGAAGGAACATGTCAGAAGATTGGACGTCGGGCCAGTGGATCGGTCGACGTATCGACAGAAGGCTTCGGGCCGTGGACTCGGGCATCGGGCCAAGAAGAGCGGGTATTGTGCCAAGGATATCGGAGTTGCGGAGTCAACTGGCCGATTGGGCAATAGGCTGCACGAGAGGACGATGCGCCGAAGAATCGGACGAAGCGTCGAGGGACCAATGACATGTCGGACAACTTGGTTAATTGCTTAGGATTAATTGTCTCGATTGAAGTTTTGTTTTAAGTGTGCAGGATTAACTACGATGAGAGTAAGACAAGCAGCAGGAGTTGCGCCGGAGTCAAGATCATGATCACGTTGGGAGTTCGAGAGTTCGACGGAAGTTCGGACGGTCGTCGGAGGTTCAGAGAGAACAGATCCGAGAAGTCCAGAAGCTTGCCAAGCGAAGCTCGTCGGAACTCGCCAAGTGGATCGTCGCAAAGTCCAGGAGTATGCCGGATGTCCGCAGAAGGATCACCGAGGGTTATCGGTTGATCGACGGAAGTTGGCCGGAAACTCGCCGGAAGAAGCGATTGACGCATCGGAGCAAAGCTGCAAAAGTTGTCTTAGAGTTAATCGTAGTTAGCATGATGATTAAGCATGAAAATGGGAGGTGACCCCATTAGCTTAATCTTGGGGCAATTGGGCCCCTGAAAAGATTCAAAGTGGGTCGAATGGAGTGAACCATTCGGACCCTGATTGCACCAGGAGGTGCAACCGCCCCAGCCAGGAGGTGCAACCGCCTGGGCTGTGGGGTTGGGAGGTGCAACCGCCCCAGCCAGGAGGTGCAACCGCCTGGGCTGTGGGGTTGGGAGGTGCAACCGCCCCAGCCAGGAGGTGCAACCGCCAGGGCTGCAAGGCTGGGAGGTGCAACCGCCCCAGCCAAGAGGTTGCACCGCCAGAGCTCAAGTTCCGAGCTCTGCCAGGCGATGCAACCACCGAGCTCAGTCTTCGAGCTCTGGCAGAGAGGTGCATCAGCCTGAGCTCAGTCTCGAGCTCTGCCAGGTGATGCAATCACCGAGCTCAGTCTTCGAGCTCTGGCAGAGAGGTGGATCAGCCTGAGCTCAGCTTGGAGCTCTGCCAGGTGATGCAACCACCGAGCTCAGTTTCGAGCTCTGCCAGGTAATGCATTCACCAAGCTCAGTCTTCGAGCTCTGCCAGGCGGTGCCACCTCTCTAGTCGAGAGGTGCAACCGCCTGATCCCAGAATTCTGGGATTTGAACGATTTGATCGTTTTGAGCTCGAATTTTGAATTGGGTTGGGGCCTATAAATACCCCACCCATTCAGCACTGAAAAGATACAGACCTACACCGAAATCTTGATCTTTTCTGTGATTCTAAGAGCTCAAAAAGTGTTGTAAAGCCTTTAAGTCTCCTCCTTCTGTTCTTCAAGTTTTCAATTGTAAAGTGAGGAGAGAAAGGTCTGTAAAGGTTGTCTCCTAAGCCTGTCAAAAGGAGAGAAACTGTAAAAGGGCAGTTAGCCTTCGCCCATTGAAGGAAGGCACCTAGTTGACGTCGGCAACCTCGTCGGTGGAGGAAGCCAAAAGTGGAGTAGGTCAAGGCTGACCGAACCACTCTAAATCTCTGGTTTGCGTTTATTTTCGAGCACTTTATCATTACTGCAAACCTCCTTCATTGCTATTGCTCTTTGCGCTTTCACGAACAAGTTCTAAGTGCTGTTCTTCCGAATCTGCATTCAGACATAAATTCGTATTTTCATACATTACTGTTTACGTTTACGTTTGATTCTGCAGAACTGTCTTCCGTGCTTTTACGAACGAGCTTCTTTGCAGTTTACACTTACATTTTGATCCTATTGATAACTGCAAACTTTCCTCTACGATTTTACGAACGAGTTTCAGCATTTAGACGTAAAACTGCATTCAGACGTAAATCGGCTTTCCTCGCTCAATCATCAGATTTCAATTCACGTTTACGTCTTGATTTCAACTGCATACTGCCTTCTGCGAGTATACAAACAAGTTTCAAAGTTTAGACGTAAATCTGCGTCTAGACGTAAAACTGCGTTTAGACGTAAATCTGCGTTTAGACGTAAATCTGAGTTTAAGACGTAAATCTAAGTTTAGACGTAAATCTGCGTTTAGACGTAAAACTGCGTTTAGACGTAAAACTGCGTTTAGACGTAAATCTGCGTTTAGACGTAAATCTGCGTTTAGACGTAAAACTGCGTTTAGACGTAAATCTGAGTTTAGACGTAAACTGCGCTTAGACGCAATCTGCGCTTAGACGCAAACTGCACTTAGATACAAACTGAGAATTTGCTTTTGCATCATAATAGTTTTTGAACGAACGCAGCTTTTGGTTTTTAATCGCTGTAAGATTTCCGCTGCACTAATTCACCCCCCCCCCCTCTTAGTGCTCTCGATCCTAACAATTGGTATCAGAGCGGGGTATTTCTCATTTCGGATTTACACCCGAGAGAAATGACTTTTCAAGAGGGCTGTTCGGTCTTTCGTCCACCGTTCTTTAACGGATTGGACTACACTTATTGGAAAACTCGAATGAGAGTTTTCTTAATTTCTCTAAATCTGGATTTATGGAATATCATTGAAAACGGTTTTCAACTTCCCTCCAAACCGATGAACGAATGGTCGGTTTTGGAGAAGAAGAATTTTTCTTTAAACGCAAAGGCTATGAATGCCTTATTTTGCGCATTGGACAAAAATGAGTTCAATCGGATTTCTACATGTGAAACGGCTTTCGATATTTGGCGCACTCTTGAAATCACGCACGAGGGAACTAGTAGAGTCAAAGACTCGAAAGTTAATATTCTACTGCTTGATTTCGAGCTTTTTCATATGAAACCAAGCGAAACCGTTGTTGACATGTACACCCGTTTTACGGATGTCGTCAATGGTTTAAAATCACTTGGTAAAAGCTTTTCGGATTTTGAACTCGTTAACGAAGTTTTGCGCTCACTTTCTAAAACTTGGGATTCAAAAGTAACTGCTATTCAAGAATCGAAAAACTTGAACCATTTTCCACTTGAAGAACTAATTGGTTCATTGATCACATATGAAATGACGTGCAATGCACGTGAAGAACTTGAGAACCACCTTCCAAAGAACAGGAAGGATTTGGAACTCTGGACAAATGAATGCCACTTGAGCGATGACTCAAGTGATGAGGACAATGATGAACAAACCAACCTTCCAAAGAACAGGAAGGATTTGGGACATAGAACATTTGAAGACCACTCGAGCATAAGCTCAAATGATGGTGAACTTAAAATGAAACGAAAATTAAAAAGCAAAAAGAATGGAACTACTTGCTTTAAACGCAAGAAGAAGAACAAAAATTGGGATGAATCGAGCTCCTCCGAAGAAGAGAAAGTCAACAAAAGCAAGGCGGCAAACTACGCCTTAACAGCCTACAATGATGAGGTAATCGAAATCCCCCTAATTTACTTCGAAATTACATGATGCTTTTCATGATGCACTTTTCTTTTTCTTTAAATTTTGTTGAAAATTATATTTTTTAACAATGAAAATGCAAAAATATGATCATACTTGTAATCTTGAAAATGATAATTGCATGCAAGATAGAAATCTAATGATTTTACACCTAGTGAGATTAATCTTATAGAAGCAAGAATGTATATTTTGATGATTTTCATATTGCTTTTCAATGACGATACATGGCTTTTGTCTGGAAGGCTTGATATTTTTCATTGTCTTTGTTTATTAAATATAATGTATGGTTTTGACATAAAAATAAAGATTTGAGCATACTATTATAAAGTCAATCATAAATTAAAACTAAAGAAGTTTTAGGCATTTATAAGAATCATTCAAAATTATGTTCAATGAAACCTTACTTAATGTTGCAATGAAAATATTAAAGTTATACTTGATGATTTCAGATCTGACAAATGCTACACTTTAAATATGAATCATTCTTCAATCAGATTAAATGCTTCAATCATTTTCTATCTCTAAGAGTTTTCGATTTTGGTGAAATACAAGTGATAAATTCATTTATGATATCTTGTAAATCACTTGAATTATGAATGAGTTTTTCTTTTTTAAAAGAATCACTTAAAAAGAAAATGTTTTTCCCATTTTATCGAGATTAATGATTTCATGATATTATGTGAATCTCGAAACTGATTTTGATGAAATAGTAATAACGTTATTCATGTTATGAATCTTAAAAATGATAATATGCTTCATGTGATAATATGGATACATGAAACACTTATGATTTTCTGTGTATTCATAAAATATTTATCTCATCATCCAATAACTCTTCTTGATATTCCTTATGAGATGAAATGAAATAATGCATGAAATACAAATGAGGAGTTAATAATCATGCATAATAGGATGTAATGAATTCTAGATACCATCGTTTGAATATCTATGATCATGCTGCCAAAATGATATATCACGAATGCTTGAATATCATGTTTGATATGCTCATGATGATGATTGATTTTTCGGTATCATGCATAAATTTTTTGAAATGTAATGTTAATGAATCTGTGCATTGAAACTTTAATGATGCACAAATAAAAATGATTACTTACCTTTGTCATGATTTAGAAATTGATGTAAAGGGTTTTTCCCTTGTTGACAATGACAAAGGGGGAGATAGCTAGCTTGTACAAGTCAAGAAGATGAAAAAACTTGATTGCTAGCTTGCCTATCTCAAGAGGCAAAAATGCTAACTTGCACATCTAGCAAAACTTGACAAATTTGCATATATCAAGAAGCAAGAGTTGCTTTCTTGAACATCTCAAAATTGCTAGCTTGCGGGCCTTAAAATGTACAAATTTTCTGCTAGCTTGTATATGGTAAACCTGCTATCATACTATCATGATGATGAGTATGTCTTATCTTTATGATTGAATCACTTGACTGGCATAATAATTTTACACAATTAAATGTTGAAAATTATGTGCTTGAATACAAAACTTCCATGATAACAAGCATGCTTTACCTTCATGATTGTAATTGAATATCTATAGCAAAACCTTGTTCGAATGGAAGAAAGACTCAAATTTCATTGAGTCTAACATATCAAGTTCACTCTCTTCCAAACTTAACAAGCATATGCCATATCAAGTTTAGTTCATATCATTGATTTTTGACATATGTAATTGACTAGCAAATACATCTCTCATACACACATCATGTGAAAAATATTTTTTTTGAGAAATGGATTTGATGAATATGGATGAAAGTGTTTTTACTTGCAAGGATTTATTTCACATACATAACAACAAGCACTTATGCTTAAAATTTGCTTATATCGTTCTCCGTTTTGTTGATGACAAAGGGGGAGAAATATATGAATTGATGATGTTAGGCTTGCATCATCAAGAGATATATGAATTGATGCTATGATTGCCAAACTTGTATTATGCCATGTTTTCATCATGCGTTAAGATATCAAGAACTTGTATCGTAATTTTACGCGTTGATATCCTACCATGTGATGAAATGCTATAATTGATAAACACTTGAAATGTTTGCATTATGATATCAAAAGCCTACATCGTAATTTTTCATGTTGGTATTTGATATTAGCAAACTTGCATGATGATAAAACTTGATATTATGATTTTCATGCAATGAGTTGAACCAATATCACACACACTTGATTGTAGTACTTCTCCTTTTTGTTGATGACAAAGGGGGAGAAGTATGTTGATGACATGACATGTGATGCATAAGTTTATGCATAAGTTCATGTTGACGTGTTGCAAGTATTCATGATGAATATTGCAATGACTTGAATTCAGTTTGAATTCAAGGTTCTATCAATATGGCATATTGATAGGGGGAGTTTGTTTAAACTCCGGGAGTTAAGTTTAACTCCGTCATCAAGTGGTTGTCATCATCAAAAAGGGGGAGATTGTTGAATCTCGTATTTTGATGATGAAACTACTTGATATATGTTTATGATTTAATCTGCATTTTGAGTGACGCAGGATGCTTCGATCAGGATGAGACAATTAAAGCAGGAAAATCATATTGTGCCGAAGGAACATGTTAGAAGATTGGACGTCGGGCCAGTGGATCGGTCGACGTATCGACAGAAGGCTTCGGGCCGTGGACTCGGGCATCGGGCCAAGAAGAGCGGGTATTGTGCCAAGGATATCGGAGTTGCGGAGTCAACTGGCCGATTGGGCAATAGGCTGCACGAGAGGACGATGCGCCGAAGAATCGGACGAAGCGTCGAGGGACCAATGACATGTCGGACAACTTGGTTAATTGCTTAGGATTAATTGTCTCGATTGAAGTTTTGTTTTAAGTGTGCAGGATTAACTACGATGAGAGTAAGACAAGCAGCAGGAGTTGCGCCGGAGTCAAGATCATGATCACGTTGGGAGTTCGAGAGTTCGACGGAAGTTCGGACGGTCGTCGGAGGTTCAGAGAGAACAGATCCGAGAAGTCCAGAAGCTTGCCAAGCGAAGCTCGTCGGAACTCGCCAAGTGGATCGTCGCAAAGTCCAGGAGTATGCCGGATGTCCGCAGAAGGATCACCGAGGGTTATCGGTTGATCGACGGAAGTTGGCCGGAAACTCGCCGGAAGAAGCGATTGACGCATCGGAGCAAAGCTGCAAAAGTTGTCTTAGAGTTAATCGTAGTTAGCATGATGATTAAGCATGAAAATGGGAGGTGACCCCATTAGCTTAATCTTGGGGCAATTGGGCCCCTGAAAAGATTCAAAGTGGGTCGAATGGAGTGAACCATTCGGACCCTGATTGCACCAGGAGGTGCAACCGCCCCAGCCAGGAGGTGCAACCGCCTGGGCTGTGGGGTTGGGAGGTGCAACCGCCCCAGCCAGGAGGTGCAACCGCCTGGGCTGTGGGGTTGGGAGGTGCAACCGCCCCAGCCAGGAGGTGCAACCGCCAGGGCTGCAAGGCTGGGAGGTGCAACCGCCCCAGCCAAGAGGTTGCACCGCCAGAGCTCAAGTTCCGAGCTCTGCCAGGCGATGCAACCACCGAGCTCAGTCTTCGAGCTCTGGCAGAGAGGTGCATCAGCCTGAGCTCAGTCTCGAGCTCTGCCAGGTGATGCAATCACCGAGCTCAGTCTTCGAGCTCTGGCAGAGAGGTGGATCAGCCTGAGCTCAGCTTGGAGCTCTGCCAGGTGATGCAACCACCGAGCTCAGTTTCGAGCTCTGCCAGGTAATGCATTCACCAAGCTCAGTCTTCGAGCTCTGCCAGGCGGTGCCACCTCTCCAGTCGAGAGGTGCAACCGCCTGATCCCAGAATTCTGGGATTTGAACGATTTGATCGTTTTGAGCTCGAATTTTGAATTGGGTTGGGGCCTATAAATACCCCACCCATTCAGCACTGAAAAGATACAGACCTACACCGAAATCTTGATCTTTTCTGTGATTCTAAGAGCTCAAAAAGTGTTGTAAAGCCTTTAAGTCTCCTCCTTCTGTTCTTCAAGTTTTCAATTGTAAAGTGAGGAGAGAAAGGTCTGTAAAGGTTGTCTCCTAAGCCTGTCAAAAGGAGAGAAACTGTAAAAGGGCAGTTAGCCTTCGCCCATTGAAGGAAGGCACCTAGTTGACGTCGGCAACCTCGTCGGTGGAGGAAGCCAAAAGTGGAGTAGGTCAAGGCTGACCGAACCACTCTAAATCTCTGGTTTGCGTTTATTTTCGATCACTTTATCATTACTGCAAACCTCCTTCATTGCTACTGCTCTTTGCGCTTTCACGAACAAGTTCTAAGTGCTGTTCTTCCGAATCTGCATTCAGACGTAAATTCGTATTTTCATACATTACTGTTTACGTTTACGTTTGATTCTGCAGAACTGTCTTCCGTGCTTTTACGAACGAGCTTCTTTGCAGTTTACACTTACATTTTGATCCTATTGATAACTGCAAACTTTCCTCTACGATTTTACGAACGAGTTTCAGCATTTAGACGTAAAACTGCATTCAGACGTAAATCGGCTTTCCTCGCTCAATCATCAGATTTCAATTCACGTTTACGTCTTGATTTCAACTGCATACTGCCTTCTGCGAGTATACAAACAAGTTTCAAAGTTTAGACGTAAATCTGCGTCTAGACGTAAAACTGCGTTTAGACGTAAATCTGCGTTTAGACGTAAATCTGAGTTTAAGACGTAAATCTAAGTTTAGACGTAAATCTGCGTTTAGACGTAAAACTGCGTTTAGACGTAAAATTGCGTTTAGACGTAAATCTGCGTTTAGACGTAAATCTGCGTTTAGACGTAAATCTGCGTTTAGACGTAAAACTGCGTTTAGACGTAAATCTGAGTTTAGACGTAAACTGCGCTTAGACGCAAAACTGCGCTTAGACGCAATCTGCGCTTAGACGCAAACTGCACTTAGATACAAACTGAGAATTTGCTTTTGCATCATAATAGTTTTTGAACGAACGCAGCTTTTGGTTTTTAATCGCTGTAAGATTTCCGCTGCACTAATTCACCCCCCCCCCTCTTAGTGCTCTCGATCCTAACAATTGGTATCAGAGCGGGGTATTTCTCATTTCGGATTTACACCCGAGAGAAATGACTTTTCAAGAGGGCTGTTCGGTCTTTCGTCCACCGTTCTTTAACGGATTGGACTACACTTATTGGAAAACTCGAATGAGAGTTTTCTTAATTTCTCTAAATCTGGATTTATGGAATATCATTGAAAACGGTTTTCAACTTCCCTCCAAACCGATGAACGAATGGTCGGTTTTGGAGAAGAAGAATTTTTCTTTAAACGCAAAGGCTATGAATGCCTTATTTTGCGCATTGGACAAAAATGAGTTCAATCGGATTTCTACATGTGAAACGGCTTTCGATATTTGGCGCACTCTTGAAATCACGCACGAGGGAACTAGTAGAGTCAAAGACTCGAAAGTTAATATTCTACTGCTTGATTTCGAGCTTTTTCATATGAAACCAAGCGAAACCATTGTTGACATGTACACCCGTTTTACGGATGTCGTCAATGGTTTAAAATCACTTGGTAAAAGCTTTTCGGATTTTGAACTCGTTAACAAAGTTTTGCGCTCACTTTCTAAAACTTGGGATTCAAAAGTAACTGCTATTCAAGAATCGAAAAACTTGAACCATTTTCCACTTGAAGAACTAATTGGTTCATTGATCACATATGAAATGACGTGCAATGCACGTGAAGAACTTGAGTACCACCTTCCAAAGAACAGGAAGGATTTGGAACTCTGGACAAATGAATGCCACTTGAGCGATGACTCAAGTGATGAGGACAATGATGAACAAACCAACCTTCCAAAGAACAGGAAGGATTTGGGACATAGAACATTTGAAGACCACTCGAGCATAAGCTCAAGTGATGGTGAACTTAAAATGAAACGAAAATTAAAAAGCAAAAAGAATGGAACTACTTGCTTTAAACGCAAGAAGAAGAACAAAAATTGGGATGAATCGAGCTCCTCCGAAGAAGAGAAAGTCAACAAAAGCAAGGCGGCAAACTACGCCTTAACAGCCTACAATGATGAGGTAATCGAAATCCCCCTAATTTACTTCGAAATTACATGATGCTTTTCATGATGCACTTTTCTTTTTCTTTAAATTTTGTTGAAAATTATATTTTTTAACAATGAAAATGCAAAAATATGATCATACTTGTAATCTTGAAAATGATAATTGCATGCAAGATAGAAATCTAATGATTTTACACCTAGTGAGATTAATCTTATAGAAGCAAGAATGTATATTTTGATGATTTTCATATTGCTTTTCAATGACGATACATGGCTTTTGTCTGGAAGGCTTGATATTTTTCATTGTCTTTGTTTATTAAATATAATGTATGGTTTTGACATAAAAATAAAGATTTGAGCATACTATTATAAAGTCAATCATAAATTAAAACTAAAGAAGTTTTAGGCATTTATAAGAATCATTCAAAATTATGTTCAATGAAACCTTACTTAATGTTGCAATGAAAATATTAAAGTTATACTTGATGATTTCAGATCTGACAAATGCTACACTTTAAATATGAATCATTCTTCAATCAGATTAAATGCTTCAATCATTTTCTATCTCTAAGAGTTTTCGATTTTGGTGAAATACAAGTGATAAATTCATTTATGATATCTTGTAAATCACTTGAATTATGAATGAGTTTTTCTTTTTTAAAAGAATCACTTAAAAAGAAAATGTTTTTCCCATTTTATCGAGATTAATGATTTCATGATATTATGTGAATCTCGAAACTGATTTTGATGAAATAGTAATAACGTTATTCATGTTATGAATCTTAAAAATGATAATATGCTTCATGTGATAATATGGATACATGAAACACTTATGATTTTCTGTGTATTCATAAAATATTTATCTCATCATCCAATAACTCTTCTTGATATTCCTTATGAGATGAAATGAAATAATGCATGAAATACAAATGAGGAGTTAATAATCATGCATAATAGGATGTAATGAATTCTAGATACCATCGTTTGAATATCTATGATCATGCTGCCAAAATGATATATCACGAATGCTTGAATATCATGTTTGATATGCTCATGATGATGATTGATTTTTCGGTATCATGCATAAATTTTTTGAAATGTAATGTTAATGAATCTGTGCATTGAAACTATAATGATGCACAAATAAAAATGATTACTTACCTTTGTCATGATTTAGAAATTGATGTAAAGGGTTTTTCCCTTGTTGACAATGACAAAGGGGGAGATAGCTAGCTTGTACAAGTCAAGAAGATGAAAAAACTTGATTGCTAGCTTGCCTATCTCAAGAGGCAAAAATGCTAACTTGCACATCTAGCAAAACTTGACAAATTTGCATATATCAAGAAGCAAGAGTTGCTTTCTTGAACATCTCAAAATTGCTAGCTTGCGGGCCTTAAAATGTACAAATTTTTTGCTAGCTTGTATATGGTAAACCTGCTATCATACTATCATGATGATGAGTATGTCTTATCTTTATGATTGAATCACTTGACTGGCATAATAATTTTACACAATTAAATGTTGAAAATTATGTGCTTGAATACAAAACTTCCATGATAACAAGCATGCTTTACCTTCATGATTGTAATTGAATATCTATAGCAAAACCTTGTTCGAATGGAAGAAAGACTCAAATTTCATTGAGTCTAACATATCAAGTTCACTCTCTTCCAAACTTAACAAGCATATGCCATATCAAGTTTAGTTCATATCATTGATTTTTGACATATGTAATTGACTAGCAAATACATCTCTCATACACACATCATGTGAAAAATATTTTTTTTGAGAAATGGATTTGATGAATATGGATGAAAGTGTTTTTACTTGCAAGGATTTATTTCACATACATAACAACAAGCACTTATGCTTAAAATTTGCTTATATCGTTCTCCGTTTTGTTGATGACAAAGGGGGAGAAATATATGAATTGATGATGTTAGGCTTGCATCATCAAGAGATATATGAATTGATGCTATGATTGCCAAACTTGTATTATGCCATGTTTTCATCATGCGTTAAGATATCAAGAACTTGTATCGTAATTTTACGCGTTGATATCCTACCATGTGATGAAATGCTATAATTGATAAACACTTGAAATGTTTGCATTATGATATCAAAAGCCTACATCGCAATTTTTCATGTTGGTATTTGATATTAGCAAACTTGCATGATGATAAAACTTGATATTATGATTTTCATGCAATGAGTTGAACCAATATCACACACACTTGATTGTAGTACTTCTCCTTTTTGTTGATGACAAAGGGGGAGAAGTATGTTGATGACATGACATGTGATGCATAAGTTTATGCATAAGTTCATGTTGACGTGTTGCAAGTATTCATGATGAATATTGCAATGACTTGAATTCAGTTTGAATTCAAGGTTCTATCAATATGGCATATTGATAGGGGGAGTTTGTTTAAACTCCGGGAGTTAAGTTTAACTCCGTCATCAAGTGGTTGTCATCATCAAAAAGGGGGAGATTGTTGAATCTCGTATTTTGATGATGAAACTACTTGATATATGTTTATGATTTAATCTGCGTTTTGAGTGACGCAGGATGCTTCGATCAGGATGAGACAATTAAAGCAGGAAAATCATATTGTGCCGAAGGAACATGTCAGAAGATTGGACGTCGGGCCAGTGGATCGGTCGACGTATCGACAGAAGGCTTCGGGCCGTGGACTCGGGCATCGGGCCAAGAAGAGCGGGTATTGTGCCAAGGATATCGGAGTTGCGGAGTCAACTGGCCGATTGGGCAATAGGCTGCACGAGAGGACGATGCGCCGAAGAATCGGACGAAGCGTCGAGGGACCAATGACATGTCGGACAACTTGGTTAATTGCTTAGGATTAATTGTCTCGATTGAAGTTTTGTTTTAAGTGTGCAGGATTAACTACGATGAGAGTAAGACAAGCAGCAGGAGTTGCGCCGGAGTCAAGATCATGATCACGTTGGGAGTTCGAGAGTTCGACGGAAGTTCGGACGGTCGTCGGAGGTTCAGAGAGAACAGATCCGAGAAGTCCAGAAGCTTGCCAAGCGAAGCTCGTCGGAACTCGCCAAGTGGATCGTCGCAAAGTCCAGGAGTATGCCGGATGTCCGCAGAAGGATCACCGAGGGTTATCGGTTGATCGACGGAAGTTGGCCGGAAACTCGCCGGAAGAAGCGATTGACGCATCGGAGCAAAGCTGCAAAAGTTGTCTTAGAGTTAATCGTAGTTAGCATGATGATTAAGCATGAAAATGGGAGGTGACCCCATTAGCTTAATCTTGGGGCAATTGGGCCCCTGAAAAGATTCAAAGTGGGTCGAATGGAGTGAACCATTCGGACCCTGATTGCACCAGGAGGTGCAACCGCCCCAGCCAGGAGGTGCAACCGCCTGGGCTGTGGGGTTGGGAGGTGCAACCGCCCCAGCCAGGAGGTGCAACCGCCTGGGCTGTGGGGTTGGGAGGTGTAACCGCCCCAGCCAGGAGGTGCAACCGCCTGGGCTGTGGGGTTGGGAGGTGCAACCGCCCCAGCCAGGAGGTGCAACCGCCAGGGCTGCAAGGCTGGGAGGTGCAACCGCCCCAGCCAAGAGGTTGCACCGCCAGAGCTCAAGTTCCGAGCTCTGCCAGGCGATGCAACCACCGATCTCAGTCTTCGAGCTCTGGCAGAGAGGTGCATCAGCCTGAGCTCAGTCTCGAGCTCTGCCAGGTGATGCAATCACCGAGCTCAGTCTTCGAGCTCTAGCAGAGAGGTGGATCAGCCTGAGCTCGGCTTGGAGCTCTGCCAGGTGATGCAACCACCGAGCTCAGTTTCGAGCTCTGCCAGGTAATGCATTCACCAAGCTCAGTCTTCGAGCTCTGCCAGGCGGTGCCACCTCTCCAGTCGAGAGGTGCAACCGCCTGATCCCAGAATTCTGGGATTTGAACGATTTGATCGTTTTGAGCTCGAATTTTGAATTGGGTTGGGGCCTATAAATACCCCACCCATTCAGCACTGAAAAGATACAGACCTACACCGAAATCTTGATCTTTTCTGTGATTCTAAGAGCTCAAAAAGTGTTGTAAAGCCTTTAAGTCTCCTCCTTCTGTTCTTCAAGTTTTCAATTGTAAAGTGAGGAGAGAAAGGTCTGTAAAGGTTGTCTCCTAAGCCTGTCAAAAGGAGAGAAACTGTAAAAGGGCAGTTAGCCTTCGCCCATTGAAGGAAGGCACCTGGTTGACGTCGGCAACCTCATCGGTGGAGGAAGCCAAAAGTGGAGTAGGTCAAGGCTGACCGAACCACTCTAAATCTCTGGTTTGCGTTTATTTTCGAGCACTTTATCATTACTGCAAACCTCCTTCATTGCTACTGCTCTTTGCGCTTTCACGAACAAGTTCTAAGTGCTGTTCTTCCGAATCTGCATTCAGACGTAAATTCGTATTTTCATACATTACTGTTTACGTTTACGTTTGATTCTGCAGAACTGTCTTCCGTGCTTTTACGAACGAGCTTCTTTGCAGTTTACACTTACATTTTGATCCTATTGATAACTGCAAACTTTCCTCTACGATTTTACGAACGAGTTTCAGCATTTAGACGTAAAACTGCATTCAGACGTAAATCGGCTTTCCTCGCTCAATCATCAGATTTCAGTTCACGTTTACGTCTTGATTTCAACTGCATACTGCCTTCTGCGAGTATACAAACAAGTTTCAAAGTTTAGACGTAAATCTGCATCTAGACGTAAAACTACGTTTAGACGTAAATCTGCGTTTAGACGTAAATCTGAGTTTAAGACGTAAATCTGAGTTTAGACGTAAATCTGCGTTTAGACGTAAAACTGCGTTTAGACGTAAAACTGCGTTTAGACGTAAATCTGCGTTTAGACGTAAATCTGCGTTTAGACGTAAATCTGCGTTTAGACGTAAAACTGCGTTTAGACGTAAATCTGAGTTTAGACGTAAACTGCGCTTAGACGCAAAACTGCGCTTAGACGCAATCTGCGCTTAGACGCAAACTGCACTTAGATACAAACTGAGAATTTGCTTTTGCATCATAATAGTTTTTGAACGAACGCAGCTTTTGGTTTTTAATCGCTGTAAGATTTCCGCTGCACTAATTCACCCCCCCCCCTCTTAGTGCTCTCGATCCTAACATTATTATCTCTGTAATAATTCACTCGACTCATCGACTACAGACGTACTAGGCCACTACACCGTAGTCCCCAGACGATACAGGGGAATCCAATCCATTGGACCTGTCTGTCCTCAGTTACCATGTACCTATAGTCCCTCATCCATCTAATATCCCAGAGACCGTATATCGAGCATGGTGCTGTCATACCCATACGGTTTCTACTCAAGTCTCGCTCTAATCGGATTCTCCCGGAGAACTCTTTCTCTCTCAACCCGAATGACCCTGGCCAGGGATTTGTCTGAGCAAGAACACATTGGATATTCCTCTCATGATGCCGAGAGTGGATGATCCTCTGTCGACACTCAATAGCCCTCGTAAGGTCGACTACCACTCCCAATGACCAGCTGTACTAGATCTGGGACAGCCAAACCTATAAGTCTGGTATCAAAGAGTGGAGCACTCATACAGGACATCCTTGGTGTCTCAAGTCTAAGGACCAAATACACCACTAGGAGTACGGAATCGCTGTTTGACAATAAGGCATCATCAACCATCCAGCATTCCGTAAGCGGATCAATCAGTGAACTCATTCTCCAATGAGCACTTTTAGTGTATCCCTAGTGTCCCTACACGAGCAGCTATGAGACCAGCTGCATCCATCATATGGACGGGTATACAGCACACCAATCTATCCGGTTATCACGATGTCCCTCTCGAGTAACCTATGACCGGGATTATTTAGGATATGTGTTTAAAGGTGAATCGATCTCATTATCGTGATCTCATCACTATCCGATTCCCATTGCACAAATCTAAGGACATCACAATATATATATGCATTTATGCAATAGTTATAAAGTGATATACGCCAAAATATAATAAGCAAAAAGATTCTGTATCAAGTCACACGTGCCATCACTCACGTGATTGGCTTGCTGGGCACCTATGACTAGCAAGCTCCTCTGCTGGATAGATAAGAGAATTGGGGTACTCGGTTTCGCTCATTCTCTTAAGAGTTGAGAAGGCAAAGGTTACTTGACTTCTCCCGCCTCCTCGAGGTTGTACTCCATGCATCGAGCTGGTTACTGGCCTTCGCCTGCTCTTTACTCCCACTTCTGAAGCACTTGAAGTGTTTGCACTCCTTGCGTTGAGTTAGTTACTGTGATTCACCTTCTCAATGCCATCAAACTTCTGGAATGCAGGAAGTTTTTACCCCAACTTGGAGTAATTCTCTCATAGGTTTGGTCGCCTTTGGGATTGTACCGTCTTCTCCATCAACCTTGTCACCTACTCCACTGAGTAGCAAAGGTACAGCACCACGTATTGCTTGCTTCGTTCCTTGGTTATGCACTCTTGCATGACCCGAAGTCCTTCACTTTCGGTAGATATGCCTCTGTGGCACTCCTTCGAGTCCACCTCCATTCTAACTGATACTTGATTTTGGGTAGCTAAGTCCCTCTGGACTCATCGTTGCTTCCTCGCCCCTTTCGACCCCCTGCTTCAACACCTTTGTGTTCTCCAAGCAGTCCGTTTGGTCGATGGAAAGACATACTGCAACTCTCATGCATGGCCTCTGCCATCACGTTGTAGGGTTTGCACCGATTCTGTTCTCCTTAGCTTCTTTGGTAGTAACGTTTGCTTACTCGACCTTGTCCTCTGACTTGCCGAGCTCCCTTAAGCGAATATGAGCTCTGGAGCAGTCCAACTCTCCAGCTACTTCGATCATACCTCTGCATGATCAAGTCCCTCCCATGAGGCTCACTGGTACTTGCATTCGAACTTTTCCCTTAGTGGAACACAACCCCCATATGCTGATGACCAAGGTTTTCATCCGATGCAAAATTCGATGCATGCCCGGAAGACCCGCCTCTACGGTACCATGGTCTTCACTCCTTGAATCCATAGCCCTTCTTGCCGTCATGTTGTTCACCGAAGTGGAGCTTCCAGTAGCTCCCGATCATGCCTCCATATGATCTAATCGCTCACGGGACTAGATCATGTGTATCGCATTTGCCACGAACTGTTCCACCATGATCCGCTGCACCATATCGCCTCCTGGTGACATCTCTATTGCATTCTGATCCTTGTGGGTTGAACTCGAATTGTGAACCCTCCATGTGTGGCATCTGCCAATACATCGTAGGGTCTCTTCCACTTTCGATTTTGTTCGCTCCTTTGGCAATCGACCTTCATCCACCCACTCTTGGATCACACCTAGATGAAGCACCGCTCCAGGACAGTCTGTCGCCTAGTAACTCCCGAAGTCCACCGACTTCACTGTAATTTGTGTACCATTGTCTGGATTCTGGGCCTCTGCCCCTACCAGTACAATCTCCGCTGTGCACCGCTTCCTTCATGACAACTTGAATGGCAACACTATGGCATATTCTTCAAGAGTACCCACCTCTCGGTCCTCATGCCCCGTGCTAAGGCCTTATGAACCCAATTTCGCCTTCGTAAATTGACTCGCCTTAGTTCCTCCATCAAATGCTTCTCCAAGATAAGGTGCATGTGCCCAGAAGCTTCTTTCGTCTTTGGCACCATGCAAGATGAGTCCACTCCGTTGGAATGAAGGACCCATGGAACAACATGATCATACTCTTGCCTCTACAAGAGTTTATGTCCTTGACCTCTGTCTAAGGAAAGCACTGTGCCTCTGCTCCATATTCCAACTTCTATGCTGGCTCCCTTTATGTGGCTTGGGTACTTCGCCAAGTTACACCCAAGTTGCTCCGCTCCTCGTATTTCCATTGAGTCGATGGTGGCTCTCGCACCCACCATTCCACGGGTCAGCCCTCCCTTGAGTCTGATCTCCATATCGACTCCAAGTGTGCCTTCATTTAACTTGCTTTGGGTCGCTCCCCCACTTGATCTCGCAATGCATCCACCAATGCATTCTCTCAAGCGAGATCATGCAATGACTCCTTGCCGCTTGCTCAGTCCATTGAGCTTCATGGAGTCATTGTTTGTTGAGGTACTCCTCCTCAACATGTGAGGTCTGTCCCACATGATTCTCCCTCTGGAGAGTCGAGACTTATCCCTCCTGGATAACTGTCCCATTGGAGCAACATCTCTCTTCGTTTCGGAGACCACCATCCCCTTGGACTACTTCGATCTGCTGAACAAACTGTGCATTGTTCTGCCTCCTGCAAACGCACTTGCTAGATTACGACTCTACGTTAATATGGCCCCCGCTGCACCACTCAAGGCCTAGCAACATGCTGAACTCGTTGCACACTTCAGCCTCCTACGGACATATCCTTCACATGCCGAAGAGAAAGTTTCAATGCTCCATGGTAACGAGTTTCAGTCGCCTTGGGATGGCCGCGAACATTCCATCGCCCGCATACAAGCCCATGCATGAGTACCGAATTCTTTGAGTTAGCAATTCCCCTCATCTCTATGAGCTTTGCACAACTCTTTCGATTGCTGAGCAACTCATTCCACCTTGCATGGTCTCATTCTTTACCAAGCGCCTCGGTTGCCTTGAGCAACATCAAGTATGGTTGTCAACGTTGAGCCGTAGCTCAAACTCAGCCATCCCAACCTTTGTGCCCTCCGCATTCTTCCAAGCTTGCCTGTTCTCGTGGTGCCTCTTGCGCGAAGGGTTGGCCATTCCTCTGAATGCCAATGTCAGATGCCCACTCCTCTGAGCGACTCCTTTTCCCTACATCTCCTTGCCCGTTTTCCCCCAAATGGTCACGCGTGTGCTAACTGCCCTCAACGCAGCCCCCGCTAGGTCCCCCACGTTTGCATGCTAAGTGTTTCTATGAGTGCTTGTCCCGCTCTGATACCATCTGTCACGGACTTAGCTGGTTTTGCCTAATTCGTGCGGCACCCTTGCGTGTCCGTCCGCAAATGTCAGTCTCCCCGAAGTCTCCCATTGTCCCTTAGGACCAACAAAAGAGAGAACGGGTTAGAGAGAATGCCTCAATCGGGATCCACAAGCAAACATCTCCGAAAAACACTTCATAGACAATGTAAATTATAAATAGACTTTACAAGCTCTAAACAGTTGCACAACAAAGGGGTAAAATAGTCCATTACAGATCGAAAATCTCTCACACGTGTCCACATGACACAACCTTTATTTACAAACCTAAAGAGGCCACTAACCTAACTAAAATGGGACTATTAAGCCTTCGGCCGTCCCTCTACATGTTGTACAAAGCATGAACATACCAAAAGACATAGACATACATAAACATTACATCAAACATCCTGTTTAGAAGTTTGTCCATGACAGTTGGGCGGTACCACTGCCCAGTGTCAGTCTAACACTAACACTGCCCTGAGTGGTACCACTACCCAAACTGGTGGTACCACTACCTGGAACCCTGCCAGGGGTGGTACCACTACCTGGCACCCTGCTAGGGGCGGTACAACCGCCCAGACTAGCGGTACCACCGCCTGACACAATCTCGAAGACTATGCCACGATAGTGAGACTTCTTGGGGCATTGTTTGGGCCTCTTATTGGGTCCAACACATTCCTTACATGGGCCTTGCTATCCCCTAATTGGATTGGCCCAAATCCAAACCCAATTACATGCTAACTACGAAATCTAAGACATAATCTGAGCTAAATAAGTCCGTAAGTCTATTCTTTCGGCGAGCTTCCTGTGATCTTTCGGCAATGTTTCGACAGACTCCCGGCAAGCTCTTGGACTTCACGACAATCTTCTTGGCGAGTTCCAATGAGCTTCTCTAGCAAGCTCTGAGACTTCTCGGCTAGTTCCATTAGAACTTTCGACGAACGTCCTGAGTTCCGACGAACTCTCGAACTCCTAACGAAATCGTGTCCTTGACTCCAAGACTTCATTTTGCTTCATGCCTTGCTATCATAGTTAATCCTGTATATATAAAACACACTTTGATCTAGACAATTAATACTAAGCATTACTCAAATTGTTCGGCATGTCATTGGTCCCTCGACGCTTCGTCCGATTCTTTGGCGTATCGTTCTCTCTTGCGGCCTATTGCTTAATCGACCAGTTGACTCTGTAACTCTTATATCCTTGGCGCAATATCTGCTCTTCTTGGCCCGATGTCCGAATCCACGGCCTGAAGCCTTCTGTCGATACGTCGACCATTCCTCCGGCCTAACGTCCAATCTTCTGACATGTTTTCCTTCGGCATAACATGATTTTTCCTGTTTTAATTATTTCATCCTGATCGAAGCATCATGCGTCACTCAAAATGCAGATTAAAACATAAACACATATCGATTGGTTTCATCATCATAATCCGAGATTCAACAAACTTTTTGTTGTATGCTTCATCATAATATCATGAGAATTTCATGCATAATTTCTTATCATCATCATAACTTCTCCTCTTTTATCATCATAAAAAATGAGAAGTGCAACTAGCAAGTTTTGGAAACAAAATATAAGCTAGTAAATTAGCAAGTTTTATATTATTTTAGAACATACAAGCTAACAAGTTTTAGAGATGCAGGTTTAGTAATTCTTTGCTTCTTGAGATGGGTAAGATAGCATTTTTGCTTCTCTTTTGAGATATGTGAGCTAGCAAGTTGTGCCTTTCTTTGAAATGTGCAGGCTAGCAATCCTTTCTCCCCCTTTGTCATTGTAAAAAAGAATGGAAGAATATAATATTATAATTCTTTTTCCTTTACATCAATTTTCAAATCATGACAAATATTAATAGCAAAGATATTTACATCAAGAGTGATCATTTTGATGATAAGGTATATATATCATAAACACAAAGGTGTTGTAACAAATCTTGAATTGAAAAGATCATGACTAATTTTGATAACTCTCCTCTTTAGTAAAAAGAGAGAATTATATGAGAACAAATAATAAGAGATTTTGATTAAAATTTTTTTTCTAAAGTTATACATATCGAGAAATCAAGATTATGATTAGGATAAAAACATTTCTATAGCAAAAATCATGATTAAAAAAAATTTCAAATATCAAGTATAAGATTTAGATAAAACTAATTCAAATTCAAATAATCAAATTATCAAAATCACTTTCAATAGATTCAAAATGATATAAATAGATTTTTCAATCTCTTATTGAAAACTAGTTAGGATAGAAAAATTTTGAAAAAAAATGCATTCCATTTTTAGTTTCAATTTGTGTGATTGATTTCATATAAGCATGCCTATGTTTTTTTTTTTATGTCAAAACCATGCATCATGTTTAACACCAAAAAAACAAGATTCATGACAAAAATCATCAAGACTTCAAATCATCATGCATAATTAAATCATTAAATCATCAAGCATGATTTCATTAAATATAAAGCATTTTCAATCAAAGGACTTTTTATCAATAATTCTAATTCTAATGTTGTTTCCTTTATTGTTTCAGCTAGTAAGCTTTATAAAGTATTTTGGATCTCCGATCATGAGCATCCACAATCAAAATATTATTTTTGCTCCTAGCTTTCGATTGTAAAGATGTCTACAAGAATGGTGGGTTTGTTCTAGGTACCCATTTAGTTTTGGGTCCTCATGGTTGGATTTACCTATTTTAATTTTTGGCATTAAGATATTCATGGTTCCTTTAGGAACCCAAACCAATTTATGTGAGCTATACTTTTTGAATGGACATTTATATGCAAAATGATTATGTCTACCACAAAAATTATATTTGTTTTCAAGGAAAACATGTAATGTGGGTCTTTTAACAAAAATGGTTGGCTTTTGTTGAGTGTTACTCATAAAGCCAATTCCTTCTTTTCTACGAACATGATTCTTATCGGCAAGAATCATGTTTAAAGATTTGCTACTAATTTAAAATTTATCTAATGTTTGTTGTAAAAGTAAAATTTCCTTTTTAAGTGAGTTTAACTCTTTGCACTTAGTGCAAGGAGTTAACATACAATTATCATGCTCATTTTTTAATTTTTTAAATTCACTAGCAAGAGAAGCATGATCCTTTTTTAACAACTTATATTTTTTACCAAATAGCTTACATTCATCAAACAAATCATGGAAAGCATCGAGCAATTCATTATAAGATAAATGAGATTCGATTGAGTTATTTACCTCATTGTTGAAAGTTATTAAGGCGTAGTTCGCCACCTTGCCTTTGTTGGTTTGTTCCTCATCTTCGGATGTACTCGATTCATCCCATGTCGCCTTGAATGCTTTCTTCTTCTTTGATATCTTTTTCAATTTATAGTAAGCTTTTGTATCATTTTTAAGTTTGTTTTTAGAATTAGTCTTTTTCATGAACTTTTTAACTTTTTTTATCAAAAGTCCTACGTCATCATCACTTTAGCTTTCGCTCAAGTGGTCTTCCATTATTTGAAGTGCCAAATCCTTCCTATTCCTTGGAAGGTAGTTCTCAAGTTTATCATGTGCTATATACGTCATTTCATTTGTCATCAAAGACCCGATAAGTTTTTCAAGTGAAAAGTTATTTAGGTCCTTTGCTTCTTATATTGTCGTTACTTTAGGATCTCAACTTTTTGGAAGGGATCTTTATATCTTATTAACAAGTTCAAAATTAGAAAAATATTTATCAAGAGCTTTCAAGCCATTGACAATATTTGTAAAACGGGTGTACATGCCAATAATGGTTTCACTTAGCTTTATTCCAAACAGTTCAAAATCATACATCAAAAGATTTATTTTAGTGTGTGCCAAATCTCATGTGCAGTTTCACAAATCGAAATACGATTAAACTTATTTTTATCTAAAGTATAAAATAGAGCATTTATAGCTTTAGCATATAAAGAAAAAATCTTCTTCTCCAAATCATTTCATTCATTCATTGGTGGAAGACTTTTGAAAACCGTTTTCAATAATATTCCATAAATTAAAATCCATATAAAGAAAAAAACTCTTATTCGAGTTTTCCAATACGTGTAGTCTGTCTAATTGAACATAGGAGGACGAATGATAGAATGACCCTCTTGATTACTAGCAAAAGCCATCTTTCTTGGGTTTTAAACCAAATAGAAATTCCTTTTATACATATTTCAAATTTCTTGACTTTTTATAACTTGAATTTTCTTTTTAAATTGAGATCATTTCCTATCATTCATTCTTCTTGCTATTTACAAAAAAAGAGATTTGATTCATGGACTTTTGGTATTCACAACTTGATCTTTTATTTTTTGTGTGATGATCATGAATCCTTCCTCTTTCTAATTGTAAAAGTAGAGCTTTGATTCATGGACTTTTGGATTCATGACTTGATCATTCTTTCATTTGTATGATGGTTGAAATTTTTGCACAATTGATTTCCTATAATTCTCTTGAGTTTTCATGACTTGAGTATTTTCACTTTTTACAAAAGAAGACTTATCAAAATGATTCATAATATTTCTGATTCATAACATGATATTTCATATTCATGTGATGATTGAAATTTTTGCACCATTAAATTATTCTCCTCTTCTTTTTTTTTATGATGACAAAGGGGAGAAAGAGAAGTACCATCTTGCACATCTCAAGAGAACCAAAAGGGTTAGCTTGCCCATCTCAAGAAGCAAAACTTGCAAACATATACATATCAAAAGAGAAGCAAGAATTACTTGCTTGCACATTTCAACTAGAAGCAAATATTGCTAACTTTCATATCTCTAATACTTGCAAGCTAGCATATTCTAAAGTGATGTAAAAATTGTCAAATTGCTACCTTGCATATTTTAAAAATTGTTAGTTGTATTTTTCTCCTTTTTTGTTGATGACAAAGGGAGAGAAGTAGTGATGAATGATTTGAAAATTTAAATGTTTTGATATCATGGATGCTATGCCTAAAGTGATGATGAATTATTTTGGTATCATGCATGTTATAAGTGACGATAAGTTGTAATTGTGCATGTTATACTTTGATGATTTGAAACTATGTTTAAATGATGACGCACAATGTATGAAATTTTGAAATGATATATTACATATGATCAAACCTGCTTCACTTGAATTCAAAGGTTATTATTCCTTTTGAATTCAAGTTTGCCTTATTTCGATATGGCATATAGATAGGGGAAGTTAAGGTTAACTCTATCATCAATTAGTTGTCATCATAAAAAAGGGAGAGATTATTGAATCTCGGATTTTGATGATGAAATTAATTAATGAATTTATGATCTAATCCATATTTAGAGAAAAGTGATGTAGGACTAACTATGATTATAAAATAGCAAAATAATTAAAGCAACAGAATCAAAAGTTGGGTTGGAGTCATAGATTGGGTATCAGACCAAAAAAATCGGACATTGCATCAAAATCAAACGTTGTGGGAATCAACAAGCTAATAGATCGAGCAATACGCTAAAGGTTCAGATGATGCATCAGAAGTTTGTTGGAAATTTGCTAGAAGTTCGTCGGAAGTTCAGATAAACAAATGATATGCCGGATAACTTAGCTTCTTATTTTGTCATTATTTATCTTAATCATCGTAGTTATATCGTAATTTGAGTTAGATTTGGGTGTAACCCTACTAACTCTATTAGGGGCCAATTGGGCCTAAATTAAAGCAGAATTGGGCCTACCATTTGGCCCATTCGATAACCTAGAGCCACATCATGTGGTGTACTGCTAGGGTTGGTAGTGGAATTGCTTGAGGCTCGGCCTCCCAGAACTTGTTTGGGTGGTGGTATCGCCCAAAATTAGCGATGGTACCACCGACAATTAATACTATTAGGCGATGGTACCACCCCGTTAGGTAGTGGTACCACCAGAGTCCAGTTTTTGAGGCTCTATTAGGTGATCATACTACTCAGACTAGTGGTAGTACCGCCAGTTGTCAAGGGAGTAGGCGTTGGTACTATCAATACCCTAGAAACCTAGGATGAGATACTTTTTGGCTCCATTTTGAAGTCATTTGGGGCCTATAAATACCCCACACTTTCCTACTTGAAAAAGCATGAAAGGTGAACAAAAGACTTGAGATTCTGAGTTATAAAAGTCTTGAAAAAGTGCTAGGTGTCCTCCTCCTCTTTCTTAAGATTTGTGATCATTCTAAAAGAGGTGTGAGACTTATAAAGGTTATCTCCTAAACTTGTGAAAGGGAGAAAGAGTTGTAAGAGGGTAGTTGATCTTCGCTTATTGAAAGAAAATCAATAGTAAAAGCTAGTGGTCTTGATAGAGGAGGAATTGAGAGTGGATGTAGGTCACGATAATTAAACCACTATAAATCCGGTGTGCTCTTTTCTTTTATTGTTCACCATTATTGCCTTCTTTTTTAATTTTCTACTACTTTTGCTTGTATTCTTACGAATGTTTTTAAGTTTAAATGTATCTCCGTTATGGGCTTTATCAAATGTAATTCTTCAAAATCGTCGAAAGTTTACAATAGCACAAATTCACCCCCCCCCTTAGTACCATTCATGATCCTAACACACACCATGTCTAACATGCAATTTCTCCTTTCGAATACACCATTTAGCTGAGGTGTATAAGGAGGTGCCTATTAGGATAGAATCCCATAGTCCTTGAGAAACTAGGTAAACTCTGTACTCCCCTCCTCGATCCGATCGAAGAGTCTTGATACTCTTTCCAGTATAGTTCTCCACTTCATTCTTATACTCCTTGGATTTCTTAAAGGCTTTAGACTTGTATTTCATCAAGTACTTATATCCATACCTAGAGAAATTATCGGTAAAAATAATAAAGTAGGAGTAACCACCTATAGCCTGAGTTGACATGGCTATCTCTCTAGTTCCACTAAATGGAGAGTTGGTGAGTTTTTTATGATGGCAAGGCTCACAAGTTGCATATGACTCATAGTCGAATGGATCTAGGTATCTATCTTTTAGCAACTTTTTAATTCTTCCCTTATAGATATGACGTAGTCTACAATGCCACAGGTATGCATAGTTCACCTCATCTCATTTTCTCTAGGACACACTTATATTCATGATATATGGAGGAGGAGAGGGAGAGAGGAGAATAAGAGGAGATGGAGAGAGGAGAATAGGAGGAGAGAGAGAGAGAGAGGAGAGAAAGAGAGAGGAGAATAGGAGATGGTAGTAAAAAAAAACCTAGCTCATGACCCTTTGGTTCCATCCTATTTATAGAGGCCCTTTGTCAACTTAACCATAATGGATCCTGCCATATTAGGTATTGAATCTCCATCCAACTACCCAACCCTCTAAGATTAGTGGGTCTCTACCCAATAATCTCTCATTAGCTCTTATTGAATCTCATCCATAGGATCCAATAATTGAGGGGCTTAATTGGATATTTAGTAAGATAGGGGCTCCAGCGGATATCTTATATCCGAACCTCTACTCGTCGTAACACCTACAATATGTTTGTGACCCTTTAGGCCTAATATCGAGTTGGCCATGAGTCATACCTATTAGAACTCCTTCTGGCTTAGTGAATTATTATCCTCATAATAATTCACTCAATTCATCGACTACGGATGTAATAGGCCATTACGTCGTAATCCTTAGATGATACAAGATTAATCAATTCATTGGACCTGTCTATCCTCAGTTATAATATATTTATAGTCCCCTATACATCTAATATCTCAAAGACCATATATCGAGCATGGTACTATCAGGCCCATACGGTTTCTACTCGAGTCTTGCTCTAATCGGATTCTCCCGTAGAACTCTTTCTCTTTCAATCCGAATGACCCTAGCTATGGATTTTTCTGAGCAAGTACACATGAGGTATTCCTCTCATGACACCGGGAGTAGATGGTCCTTTATCGATACTCAATAGCCCTCGTAAGGTTAGTTGCCACTCCCGATAACTAATTGTACTAGATCTGAACTTCTAGACCTATAAGTCTAGTATCAAAGAGTGGAGCACTCATACAGGATATCCTTGGTATCCCAAGTCTAAGGACTAGATACACCATTAGAACGACGAAATTGCTGTTCGATAATAAGACATGATCAACCATCCAATATTGCGTGTGTCGATCATTTAGTGAACTCATTCTCCAATGAGCACTGGCACTATATTCTTAGTGTCCCCACACGAGTAGCTATGAGACCAGCCGTCTTCATCATTTGGACGAGTATACAGTACATTACTATGTTTAGTTATCTCGATGTCCCTCTTAAGTAAACTATGATTGGAATTATTTAGGGTCTGTGATTGAAGACAAATCAGTCTCATTATCATGATCTCATCACGATCTGATTCCCATTGCATAGATCCACGGACATCTAATATATATATATGTAACAAACAATATAAAGTGAGTAAATGTCATGATAATAATAAGCAAAAAGCCTGTGTATTATATCACATATGTCATGACTCACGTGATTGACTTGCAAGCACCTATGACTCGCAATCTTGGCATAAAAGAGAATCTTGGATATCTCATATCGCTGAGTCCTTCCTTGTTTCTTAAATCATTTGTGGAGATGTAGGAGAATGGATCTGACATCTATTTCTTATGTTGTCTTTATAACTTAGGAGTCATGGAGCCCAACATGTAACGACGAGCATGAGTGGAGTCATCTATATATTTCACGTAGTGAGCAATCTCATTTTTGCTTGCCCCTTCCTCGGGTGTACGCATCACTATATCAAGAATGTACACGATCTTCTCCTCCGTAAGAACGATTCTCAGGTTACGGAGCCAATTTGTATAATTTAGACCAATGAGATGATTGACATCAAGTATGCCACGTAAGGGATTTGATAGCGATATTTTCTAAAAATAAACATGTAGCATAAATAAATAACATACATATTTAATAAAAGGTAAAAAATCAAGATAAGGACTTATATCTTAATCTATGTCCACTATTTTCTTGCGAAACACACAACTTCCTCCGGTATTTGAATCGGAGACTCTCGGCAGATCTCTTGTGGGGATTAAGATCCAATCGACATCTTAATGCTATCTTGAGGGACTTGACCAATAATACTAAGCCCAAAAAGGCTGGCAACTCTTATCGATCATAACCCTTTATGATTCCTGTCTTGTTTGACCTTTGAACCACTTTGGCCTTAAGGGATTCGACCAACCATAATGTTCGGTTAAGTCATCACCATCGTTATAAGATGAGTCTAATTCGATGATATGCCCTTGAGGGACTCGACCAAGCATATCACATCCTCAGGTCACTGTTGACATCTCTATGTTGTAGGTAAGATATCAAATTGTGATATAGGTGAGCCTAGAGGGACTTGACCAACTTAACCTACATCGAGAATCGATTTCTCCCTATAATGATAGAAGGTCATATGGGTCAATCTAATTACCTCATGTTTACTGACTTAATATTATTGAGAAAGTGGATTTTGATTTAGTTTCCTACGACGTGTCACACACACATACACACACACACACATATAATATATCTACATCGTATGCAAATATATATATACATATCTAATAGGTGTATAAGCAATCCCACATCACATGAGTAATCACACCAGATGATCATGGACCATAGCCTAATGTGATCAGGCCCAAGCCAATGGGCCTAATCACTCACATCATGATTTATTGTGCTTCAGCACATCTCCATGCCTTGTGATCATGCATCTCATCCTCGTCATTTTCATCGGCATCTCGGCGTATATCTATGCATCACAATCATCCGTCTCGACCTTATGGATCTCGCTATCATTTCCATGTTCCCACTATGCCTTCTCATGTAATTACAATATAGTCGAAGGCATGCAGACCCAACAATAAATGAGAAAAAATAGAGGCTTGCAATCCCCAATAATAATAATAATCATAATACACACATACATCACATTATACGGTTTATGATCATCCGTCCACATCACATATTATATGTGTACATCATTATTAGGACTACTAGATAATAATAATAATAATTAATTAAACTATTCAATTAATTATTTTGTAACCTTTTGGGGGGCCCCATGTGGTTAGGAAACCTTGGCCACAGGATTGCCTTGGGCAGATAGGGATCCCTACCCCCCAAGGTTACCTCTACAGCTAGGAAATCCAAGCCGCAAGGTGAGCATGGGCAGCTAGGAAACCTTGGCCACTAACATGCCCCATGCGGCCAAGAGTCCTGGCCACCTAGGCAACCCTTGTAGCTAGGAAACCTTGGTTGCTAAGGTGACCCCTATAGCCAGGAAACCTTGGCAGCCAAAGGTACCTATAGGGAAATCTATGAGTGACATCACATGCATAGCAGAAGAACAAAAAAATGAAATTCCTAGATTTCCCAAAAAGGTATTCGTCGTCATGTGAAGATTGATACATAAAATCTACAAAATCGAAAACTACATATGTGAAAGATTATGCTTTACCTAGGGAGATCTTATGTCCCTGAATTACTACAGATTTATAGGAAAGGATGAAGGAGGTCAAGCGTCCTCCTCTCTAGTGGTGATCCACAAAGTAGGGCTGCAATGACACTTCTCGAATCGTAGCTCACATCTCTATACCTGTTATCCGAGGAGGAGAAGGGAAGAGGAGAATAGGAGGTGGTAACCATGAAACCTCTAGCCTATGTGTGTTTGCTTCCCTCCTATTTATAGAGGCCCCGTGTCAACTTAACCCTAGTGGATCTTGCCCTATTGTGTATTGGATCGCTATCCAATTACCTAAGCCTATTAGATTAGTGGATCTCTATCCAATAATCTCTCATTGGCTTTTATTAGATCTCATCCATAGGATCCAATAATTCAAGGGCTTATTGGATATCCAATAAGATAGAGGCTCCGGCGGATATCCCATATCAGATCCTTTACTGGTCGCAATGCCTACCATATGTGTGTGACTCTCTAGGCCCAATATCGAGCTAGCCATAAGTCATACCTATCAGAACTCCTTTTGGCTCAGTGAATTCTTATCTCCATAATAATTCACTCAACTCATCGACTACGGACGTATTAGGTCACTATGCCGTAGTTCCTAGACAATATAGGGGAATCCAATTCATTGGACATGTATGTCCTCAATTATCATACATTTATAGTAACTCATCCATCTAATACTTTAGAGACCATATATCGGGCATAGTACTATCAGGCCCATACAATTTCTTCTCGAGTCTTGCTCTAATCAGATTCTCTTGAAGAACTCTTTCTCTCTCAATCCGAATAAACCTAGCCAGATATTTGTTTGAGCAAGAATACATAGAATATTTCTCATAACACCGAGAGTGGATGATTCTCTATCGACACTTAATAGTCCTCATAAGGTTTGCTGCTACTCCCGATGACCGACCGCACTAGATTTGAAACTTCCAAGCTTATAAGTCTGATATCAAAGAGTAGAGTACTTATACAAGACATCCTTGGTGTCTCAAGTCTAAGGACCAGATACACCACTAGGATGATAGAATCACTGTCTGACAATAAGGCATCATGAATCATCTAACATTCCATAAGCAGATCAATCAGTGAACTAATTCTCCAATGAATACCTGCATTATATCCCTAGTGTCCCCATACGAGCAACTATGAGACTAGCTACATCCATCATATGGACGGGTATATAGTATACAAATATGCCCGGTTATCTCGATGTCCCTCTCGAGTAACCTATGACCAAGATTATTTAGGGTCTGAATTTAAAAGTGAATCGGTCTCATTATCTTGATCTCAACATGATCCGATTCCCATTGCATAGATATATATATATTTATATATATATATGTATATACACATATGTATATATACATATGTATATATGTATATATATATATATATATATGTATATGTATATATATGTATGTATATGTATATATATGTATGTATATGTATATATATATATGTGTGTATATGTATATATATGTATACATATATATACATATACACACATATATATATATACATATACATACATATTTATAAATATACATACATATATATATACATATACATATATATATATATATGTATATATATGTATATATGTATATATATATGTATATGTATATGTATATACATATATATATACATATATGTATATACATATACATATACATATATATATATATATATGTATATACATATACATATACATATATATATATATATACATACATATATATATATATATATATACATATACATATATATATATATATATATATATATATATATATATATATATATATATACATATACATATACATATATATATATATATATATATATATATATATATATATATATATATATATATATATATATATGTTGAATTTCGGATTTTGATAATGAAGTCAATTGATGGGTTAATTGATCTAATCAATATTATTGAGTTAAGTGTGCAGGATTAACTACGATAGCTTGAAGACATAAAGCAAGTCTATCGGAGTCAAGTTCGATGGGTTTTCGAGAGTCCGCCGAAAGTTCGAAGAATCATCGGAAGTGCTGCCAGAACCAACCGAGAAGTAATCAGGGATTTGCAAAAGTTTTAGAAAGTCCGCCGAAGAGATCGTCGGAGGTTCGCGGAGATCACCGAGAAGGTTCGGCTACTTGCCAAAGACTCGCTAAACTCGCCACAAGACCGGGAGCCTACTAGGAGTCCGCTGAAAGAAATCTGAGGGTGTATCGAAAGTCCGTCAGAAGACCGGGAGCCTACTATGTCTTAATTTCATAGTTTGCTTGTAATTAGGGTTAGGATTAAGGATTAATCCTATAGCCTCGTTAGGGGCCAAATAGGCCATAATATAGATTGGTTTGGGCCAAATTAGGAGCCCAACTAGTGACCTATAAGACCGAGTGGTGGCATCGCCCAGAACCCAAAAGGTTGGGTGGTGGTACGGCCAGACTGGGTGGTGGTACGGCCAGACTGGGCGGTGGCACCGCCCAGCACCCAACCGGACTAGGCGATGGCACCGCTCAGAACCCGAGAGTTCCAGCGGTGGCATCGCTAGTACACTGTTAGTGTCAGACACTAACAGGTGGTGGCACAGCCAGCACCGAGAAACCCAAAAGTAATTCAAATTTGGAGCCCAAATTTGAATCCTCTTGGGGCCTATAAATACCCCTCAATTCTCAACGGAGAAGACACCTTTTTGAGAAGTTAGAAATTGAGAAAAAGCTTTAGAAAAGTCTTGTTTTCAATAGCTTAAGTGTTCACCTCCCTCTTTCTCCTTGAAAAATCTGTAAGAGTGTGAACTACTTGTAAAAAGGTTGTAAGAGGGGTATTTGGTCCTTCCCCTTCAAAGTGATTTACTAATGGAAGTTGGGAGCCTCATCGAAGAAGGCTTCGCAAGTGGATGTAGGTCATTTGACCGAACCACTTTACATTGTGGTGTTCCTTAAATGTATGAGTGTTTAATTTTCTGAATCACTTATGTTCTTAGTAGCAAACTATTCGGTTTTCTTCTCCTTACTCTTGACTTCCTTTACTCGAGCTATTTTCACTAAGTCGTCCTTCATCGAATCAAAATCTATACACATTTACGAAATCGATTTCAAACTTACGAGTTTTAATCCGCTGCACTAATTCACCCCCCTTCTTAGTATTACTCCGATCCTAACAATTGGTATCACAACAAGGCTCACTCTCATATTTGGTTTAATACCCAAGAGAGATGGCTTACCCCGGCATGCAAGAGGGTCACTCTATTACATGTCCGCCTATGTTTAATGGGTCGGATTATACATATTGGAAGACTCGTATGAGGATCTTCCTTATTTCCATGGATTTTGAGCTTTGGAATATTGTCGAAAATGGATTTTAAAAATCTTCTTTTCTAATGAGCGAATGGGATGAATCGGAGAAGAAGGTTTTTGCTTTAAACGCAAAGGCTATGAATGTCTTGTTTTGTGCACTTGACAAAAATGAATTTAATCGCGTTTTGATTTACGATTTGACTTTTTATATTTGGAGAACTCTTGAGGTCACTCATGAAGGCACTAGCCAAGTGAAAGAGTCCAAAATCAATATTCTTATGCATTCTTATGAACTTTTCTGGATGAAACCAAGTGAGTCCATCGGAGACATGTACACCCGTTTCACGGATGTTATCAATGGACTCAAAGCTCTTGGTAAAGGTTTTTCTAACTTTGAACTAGTAACTAAAATTTTAAGATCCCTTCCAAAGAGTTGGGATCCAAAAGTTACGACCATTCAAGAGGCCAAGGACCTTAAAATATTTCCTCTTGAAGAACTTATTAGGTCTCTTATGACCTATGTAAATGACGTACCATGCTTCTGAAGAGCTCGAGAACCCCCTTCCAAAGAATAGGAAGGATATGACATTGCACTTTTAACTCGAAAATTTAAAAAATTTATAAGAAAGAACAAATTTAAAAATGACACCAAAAATAAACTTGAACATTAAAATGACCAAGTAATATGCTACGAATGCAAGAAGCCAGGATACTTCAAAAATGAATACCCCTAAGCCAAGAAGAAGCAACCAAAGAAGAAGAAAGTTTTAAAAGCGACTTGGGACAACTCATATGATTCCGAGAATGAAGAAGCTAGCAACAAAGAGGAGGAAAACTTTGCGCTAATGGCTTTAGGAGGAGAGGTATGTGATTTAATTAATGAAGATTTATCTTTCGATGAACTTTCTATCGCTTTTCATGAATTATTTAATGAGTGTAGAATTATTAGTAAGAAGTTCAATCTATTAAAGAAATAGCATGCCTTACTACAAAATAAGCTTGATAATCTTCAAACTCCTCCATGCACTAAGTGTGAACACTTAGAAGCAATAAAATATGAGAATTTACTACTCAAAGAGACCTTAAACAAGTTTAAGGTCGGTAGCAAAGGCTTGGACATGATCCTTGCAAACAAGGGTCACGTTGCAAATAGAAGTGGAATTGGTTTTGTAAGAGGATCTCACCAAAATCCTACCACCTTCATTAAAGGATCCACATTACATCTTTCACCTCATTTGAAATGTAACTTTTGTTGTAAATCTGGATATGTTGTTTACAAATGTCCATTTAAGAAAATTAGTCCACATAAGTTGATATAGGTTCCTAAAGGAACTATAAATAATTCAATGATGAATGACAAAATTAGTAGATCAATTTTTGAGGCACCCAAAATCAAATGGGTACCTAAAAACCATCCTTTTTTGTAGACAAACTCACAAGCTAGGAGCAAGAGATGATATCTTGATAGTGGATGCTCAAGGCACAAGACCGGAGATCCATCTTATTTCTCTATGCTCACTAGCAAAGAAGAAGGGTATGTCACCTTCGGAGACGATAACAAATGTAAAATCATTGGCAAGGGAACCATATGTAACAAATCAAGTTTTTCAATTGATGATGTGTTGCTAGTTGATGGATTGAAACATAATCTCTCAAGCATTAGTCAATTATGCGATAAAAGTTACATCGTTAGATTTGAATCTAGTATGTGCATTATTGAAAAACCAAACAATAATATATCAATGATTGCCTTAAAATAAAATAATGTCTACACCATCAACCTTGATGAACTTAATAATGAAATGTGCTTTTCCGTTTTAAATGATAATGCTTAGCTTTGGCATAGGAGATTAGGCCATACAAGTATGAAACTAATATCTAAGATTTTATCTAGAGAGTTAGTACGAGGGATTCCCAATATGAAGTTTGTTAAGGATAAAGTGTGTGATGCTTGTCAACTAAGAAAATAAATAAAAATAATTTTAAACCAAAAAATCAAATTAGCACCACTAGACCATTGTAATTAATCCATTTGGACTTATTTGGACTAATGGACACAACGAGTCTAGGAGAAAGTAAATATGCCTTCCTAATTATAGATGACTATAGTAGATACACTTGGACCTATTTCTTGGCTTACAAAAGTGATTATTTCAAATATTTCTCTAAATTTTGGAAACTTACTTCCAACGAAAAAGGCTTCATGATTTCATCAATTCGGAGTGATCACGGTGGCGAATTTCAAAACCGTGACTTCCAAAGTTTTTGTGAATCAAATGGATATAATCATAACTTTTCTACTCCGAAAAATCCTTAACAAAATGGGGTAGTTGAAAGAAAAAATAGAAATTTACAAGAAATGGAAAGAACCATGTTAAATGAACATAGTCTACCTAGGTATTTTTGGGTCGAAGCTGTTAATACGACTTGCTATGTCATGAATAGGATTCTAATAAGATCATCTCTATCAAAAACTCCCTATGAATTATGGAACAACAAAAAACCAAATGTTTCTTATTTTAAAGTTTTCGGTTGCAAATGCTTTATTTTGAATGAAAAGGATGCCTTAGGAAAATTTGATGCTAAATCCGATGAAGGTATCTTTCTTGGTTACTCTTCCGTTTCTAAGGCTTTTTATGTTTTTAATAAAAGAACCTTAGTTATAGAAGAGTCTATTCATGTAGTTTTTAATGAAATTTCTAAGTTAAAGAAAAATAATTTTGATGATGATCTTGGTTTTGATAATTTGAATTTAAATGAACCCCCCTCCTCAAAATAGCAACTTGGATGTATCTTTTTTCAAAATTTCCTTACCCAAGGAATGGACGTATGTAGATGCTCATCTAAAGGAGCTAATTATAGGAGATACATCAAAAGGGGTTCAAACTCGTTCTTCCTTTAAGAATTTTTGTGCTAACGCCGCCTTCCTTTCTCAAATTGAACCTAAATGCATTAACGAAGACTTGAAAGATTATTCATGGGTTATTGCAATGCAAGAGGAATTATACCAATTTGATAGGAATGAGGTATAGAAGCTTATTCCAAGACCTAGTGACCATTTAGTCATTGGTACTAAATAGGTCTTTAGAAACAAGCAAGATGAATGCGGTATCGTGGTTAGAAATAAGGCTAGACTAGTGGCCAAAGGTTTCAACCAAGAAGAAGGTATCGACTATGAAGACACTTTCGCTTCTATAGTTAGATTAGAAGCCATTAGGATGCTCCTTGCCTATACTAGTAGTAATGATTTTAAATTATTTCAAATGGATGTCAAAAGTGCTTTCTTAAATGGTGTTATTTCCGAAGAAGTGTATTTTGAACAACCTCCCGGATTTAAAAATTCTCTTCTTCCTAATCATGTATTTAGATTGACTAAGGTTCTCTATGGCTTAAAACAAGCTCCTAGAGCTTGGTATGAAAGGCTTAGTTCCTTTCTTATTTTAAATAATTTTACAAAAGAAAAGGTTGATACTATATTATTTATCAAATATTTTAAAAATAATTTTTTTATTATTCAAATTTATGTTGACGATATTATTTTTGGTTCTTCAGATAAATCACTATGTGAATCATTTGCCAAATGTATGAGTCGTGAATTTGAAATGAGCCTAATGGGAGAATTAACCTTTATTTTAGGATTACAAATTAAATAACTTAGTAATGGTATATTTCTTAATCAATCTAAATATACATTAGAATTGTTAAAATGATTTAACATGGATGGTTCAAAAGCTATAAACACTCATATGAGTACTTCTACTAAGTTAGACATGGATGAAAGTGGTGAAAGCTTTCATAAAAAAATATATAGGGGAATGATTGGTAGTTTACTTTATCTCACCGTAACTAGACAAGATATTATATTTAGTGTAGGACTTTGTGCTAGGTTTCAAGCTAATCCTAAATTATCTCATCTTAAAAGTGTTAAAAGAATCCTTAGATATCTTAAAGGAACTCCTAATTTAGGATTATGGTATCCAAAATCCGATAATTTTGATTTAATAGCTTATGCAGATGCCGATTTTGGTGGATGTAGAATAGATAGAAAAAGCACATTCAGAACATGTCAATTTTTAGGACATGCACTTGTTTCTTGGACTTTCAAGAAACAAAATTTGGTTGCACTATCTACGACGGAAGCCGAATACATGGCTGCAAGTGCATGGTGTGCACAAGTTATTTGGATGAAAAATACATTGGAAGACTATAGAATTTACTTAAAGAACATTCCCATAAAATGTGATAATACAAGTGCTATTTGTCTAACCAAAAATCCAATTCAACACTCTAGAACTAAGCATATTGACATTAGGTATCACTTTATACGAGATCATGTCAATAATAATAATGTCATTCTAGAATTTATTGGTACAAAGCATCAATTAGCAGATATTTTCACAAAAGCCTTAAATGAAGATCAATTTGACTTTATTAGAAGGGAATTTGGCATGTTGAATTATCCTTGTGAATGAGCTTGATTGTATATATTTTCCAAAAAATTTTCATCCTCTTTTTGGTTTTTATGGATTTGACTTCTTTCTTATTATTATTGTAAACCTCTATGCTACCTTGACATGCGTTTGACATTATCCTAGTATTTGATGGCACCTTCATGTTATTTTGGATGATGTGTTGTCTTCCTTGAATGAACGATCTTAATGCCAAGTTGCAGCTTTGTCAATTTTGCTATCTCCTTTTCAAGATTTTTTTTTCTTATGAGATGATTTTATGAATGGCTTCAATGATCATGAGTTTTATGCTTAAAACCTCATCTCCTTTTTGTTGATAACAAAGGGGGAGAAGAATGTGCAAAAGATTGATGACTTATGCATAATATGAAATTTGCATGTTGTATAATGCAATGAAAAATGTCTTTTATGTGTTTTATTCCTTAAAAGCATTATAAAACTTTTTGAGCATATCATATCTGAAAGTTTTTAGATTAGTTACCATTTCATCTCATGATTATATAAAATCATACCTTGCATTTATATCATGAGATTCAAGTTGAAATTTCATATCTCTTGTAGAAATGATAATTGTCTTTATCATTCGACTTGAAAATAATTTTTAAAACTTGAAATTATGAGAACTATGAAGTTTCGTATTTGCTCATGCTTAAAGAGAATAATGATAAGTTCAATGGATAGAAATATCGGTTTAGGCTTGAATTCAAAGAGATTGAATTCAAGTGTTTTTATCTTCTCATTATATGGCATATAGATAGGGGGAGTTATGTTTAACTCCGTCATCAATTGATTATCATCCTAAAAAATGAGGAGATTGTTGAATCTTGGATTTTGATGATGAAGTCAATTGATGGGTTAATTAATCTAATCTATATTATTGAGTTAAGTGTGCAGGATTAACTACAATAGCTTGAAGATATAATGCAAGTCTACCGGAGTCAAGTTTGATGGGTGTTCGAGAGTTTGCCGAAAGTCCAAAGAATAGTCGGAAGTGCTGCCGGAACCAACCAAGAAGGAATCAGGGACTTGCCAAAGTTTTCGGAAGTTCACCGAAGAGATTATCGGAGGTTCGCGGAGATCACCGAGAAGGTTCGGCTACTTGCCAAAGACTCGCTGAACTCGCCACAAGACCGGGAGCCTTTTGGGAGTCCACCGGAAGAAATTCGAGGGTGTATCGGAAGTCCGCCAGAAGTTCGCCGGAATGCTCATTGGAAGGAAACTCGACGTTACCGGTTAAAAACTTACTTAGGACTATGTCTTAATTTTATAGTTTGCATATAATTAGGGTTAGGATTAAGGGTTAATCCTATAACCTAGTTAGGGATAAACTAGGCCCTAATATAGACTGGTCTGGGCCAAATTAGGAGCCCAACCAGTGACCCGTAAGACCAGGCAGTGGCAATGCTGGACTGGGCAGTGGCACCACCCAGAACTCGAAAGGTCGGGTGATGGTACCGTCGGACTAGGCGGTGACACCGCCTAGCACCCGACAGGACTAGGTGGTGGCACCGCCCAGAACCCGAGAGTTCTGTCGGGGGCATCGTTAGTACACTATCAGTGTCAAACACTGATAGGCAATGGCATCGCCACCAACAGGTGGTGGCACCGTCAGCACCGGGAAACCCAAAAGTAATTCAAATTTGGAGCCCAAATTTGAATCCTCTTAGGGCCTATAAATACCCCTCAATTGTCAACAGAGAAGACACCTTTTTGAGAAGTTAGAAATTGAGAAAAAGCTTTAGAAAAGTCTTGTTTTCAATAGCTTAAGTGTTCACCTCCCTCTTTCTCCTTGAAAAATCTGTAAGAGTGTGAACTACTTGTAAAAAGGTTGTAAGAGGGGTATTTGGTCCTTCCCCTTCAAAGTGATTTACTAATGGAAGTTGGGAGCCTCATCGAAGAAGGCTTCGCAAGTGGATGTAGGTCATTTGACCGAACCACTTTACATTGTGGTGTTCCTTAAATGTATGAGTGTTTAATTTTCTGAATCACTTATGTTCTTAGTAGCAAACTATTCGGTTTTCTTCTCCTTACTCTTGACTTCCTTTACTCGAGCTATTTTCACTAAGTCGTCCTTCATCGAATCAAAATCTATACACATTTACGAAATCGATTTCAAACTTACGAGTTTTAATCCGCTGCACTAATTCACCCCCCATCTTAGTGCTGCTCCGATCCTAACAATATATACATATATATATATATATATATATATATAAATGTATATATATATATATAAATGTATATATATACATATATGTATATATAAATGTATATGTATATGTATATGTATATATATGTATGTATATATATACATATATATACATATGCATATATATATATATATATATACATACATATATATACATATACATATATATATATATACATATACATATACATACATATATATACATATACATACAATATATATACATATACATACATATACATATATATATATATATATATATATATATATATATATATATATATATATATATATATATATATATATACTGTTAGGACTAAGTCAGCACTAAGAGGGGAGCGGGGGGGGGGGGGGGGGGGTGGTGAATTAGGAATTAGTGCTTTTGTAAAATTACGTCGGTTTGGAAAACTTCGTACGATGAAAATCGATATCGGAAAGATGCTTGACTTGAAAGCATGTTCGTAAGGTAGTGAAAGTAATAAACAAGTAAATCAGTTTGCAATATAAATGAAAAGTATGAAAGAAATACAAACTAAGTTTTATAGTGGTTCGATCGTCGTGACCTACATCCACTCTCGATTCCTCTTAACTTGACACCACCGGCTTCCACTAATGGTCTTTCTTCAATGGGCGAGGACTAACTATCCTTACAACTCTATTCTCTTTTTTATAGGCTCTAGAGAGAATCTTTACAACTCTCATTTAGACCTAGACCTCACTTATCCCTTTAGAAGAACTTTCTAAATACTAAGAAGGAGTGACTCTACTCTTCAAGAGAGATTACAATTCTTTTTCACAAGGATTCTTTCCTCCTTTCAACTCACTTTCTTACACCTCCATGCAAAAATAGCTGGGGTATTTATAGACCCCAAATGATTTCAAAATTAGAGCAATAATAGGTCTCATCTTGGGTTTCCCGGGTCTTGGAGGTACCACCGCTTATGCTAGGAGGTACTATTGCCTACAGTAGTGACACTGGTTGGTACCATCGCCCAGTCTAACGGTACCACCGTTTGATACATTTTGGAATACTATGTCTAGGTGGTACCACCACCTAGACTAGCAGTACCACTACCCAGTCTAGCAGTACTACCACCTAACATAGTCTCAGAGATTGCGTCTTGGAGACTAAGCCTCTAGTAGTGCCACCGCCAGCTCCGATTGTGCCACCAACTAACGTGGCTTTGGGTCACTGAATGAGCGTTTTTCTTAGCCCAAAATAGTCCCACTTTAGGCCCAGTTGGCCCCCAATTAAGTTGGCTGAATTACATTCTAAACTAACCCAATTACAACTAAAACTACTTCAATCTAGACAATTATTACAAAGCATTAATCAAATATTGTCTGGCATGCATTGGTTTATCGGCGCTTCATCCAATACTTCGGTGCATCATCCTCTTTTGTGGCCTTTTGCCCAATCAACATGTTGACTCCGCAACTTAGATCTCCTTGGCGCAATGTCCACTCTTCTAGGCACGATGCCTGAACTCATGGCACGAAGCCTTCTATTGACACGTCGTCTGACCCTCCGGCTAGACGTCCAATCTTCTAACATCTTCCACTCTGACCAAACAATCTCTGAGACTATGTAAGATAGTGGTACCGCCCAGAGATCGACTTCCAGATAGTGTCAAGTGGTGGTATTACCCAGACATAGTCTCCTATACAGTGGTACCGTCTAGTGTTAGTGCTATAGGCGGTGGTATTGTCAACAACCCGAAAATCACGGATAAGACACTAGTTAGCTCTATGTTTGAATTCACCTATGGTCTATAAATATCCCTCTCAGCCCTGCTCAGATAACACAAGAATTGAGATCAAAAAGGGAAGAAAAACATAATTGTAATCTTGTGAGAACTCCTCTCAAGTTATTGGAAAACTAGAATAAGAAATTTTCTAATTTCTATGGATTTTGAGTTATAGAACATTGTGGAAAATGACTTTCAAAAGTCTTCTCTACTAATGAATGATTGCAATGAGTTGGAAAAGAAGACTTTCACTTTAAATGTCAAGGCTATGAATGCCTTGTTTTGCGCTTTAGATAAAAATGAGTTCAATCGAGTATCTATTTGTGAAACGACTTTCAATATTTTGCATACTCTTGAAATCACACACGAAGGCACTAGTAGAGTTAAAGATTCTAAGATAAACTTTTTGATACATGATTTTGAATTGTTTCACATGAAACCAAGCGAGACCATTGGAGATATGTACACCCGATTTACGGATGTTGTTAATGGTCTAAAAACACCTGGTAAAAACTTTTCTAATTCTGAACTTGTTAATAAAATATTGAGATCCCTTCCAAAGAGTTGGGATTCTAAAGTAACGACTATTCAAGAATCAAAGAACTTGAACCATTTTTCGATTGAAGAACTTATTGGGTCTTTAATGACCTATGAAATGAGTTCTATGACACAAGATGAATATGACGAATGTGAGAACTATCTTCTAAAGAATATGAAGGATTTGACACTTAGAATAAAAGAAGACCACTCGAGCGAACGCTCAAGTGATGATGACATAGAACTCCTCATAAGTAAATTTATAAAATTTATAAAACATAAAACTAAGAATAAAAATGAAATTAAAAAGAAAAAGTTGCTAAAGAATAAGGAAGTACTCAAGGATGAATCGAGTATATCTGAAGATGAGGAGCAAACCAATAAGGGCAAGGTGACGAACTGCAATTTGACAGCTTTCGTCAACAAGGTAAGCGACTCAATCAAATCTCTTTTTCCTTACCATGAAATTATATAGTTCTTTTCATGATTATATATATATATATATATATATATATATATATATATATATATATATATATATATATATGATCATGATAATTGCATGTTTTGTAATAATACTTGCATATCAAATAAGATTAATTCCTTGTATGTTATAAAAAACAATTATGTGTATCTTGATGATTTTGTATTGCTTTTCGATTTTAAACATGATAAATGGTTTTCCTAAGCATACTTATATGACATCAAACACATAAAAAAGAAAATGTATTATCATTGGAATCAAAATGATAAATTAAATCATTTGTTTAAAGAAGCCTTATATTTAATGTGTTATATTTTTGGTCATGATGATTTTGATGATGAAATTTATTTTTTGGTTTTGATCAATGATATATGGATTTGGCATAAAAGAAAAGGGCATGTATGTATGAAATCAATCACATAAGTTGAAACAAAATAGTGGAAAACATTTTTCTTTAAAATTTCTCAATCCCTACCTTATCGAGTTTTCAGAAAAGGAGATTGATGAATCTATTTGTATCATTTTTATGAATCTCTTGGACTATGAAAATGATTTTGATGATTTAAGTTTGAATAAATTTTATCCAATTCTTTCACATATTCTTTAGATTTATGAATCAAAATCTTATATCTCCTATGTTTCTTTTTACCATTTACTAAAGATGAAAATTATCCAAATGAATCATGAATGTTCTTTTGATTACAACTTGAAAGTTTTCGATGAATGTTCTTTTGATTTTTTATACTTTGTTCTCCTACGATTAATTTTTCTATTCACTAAAAAGGAGACTTATCCTAATAAACCATGATATATCCAACTAAAGCATTTATCATATTTATGACTTGTGATATATTCAACATGAAACATCTTTCTTGATGCATGCATGATTCACTTTTTTAAGATAATATTTATTAAATCATGATAAGATGAGATTTTCTTTATATGAATCAATATTTTTCATTATTCTCATATGATTCTATTTGCTATATATTAAAGAGAAGCATTATTGAAATCATGATCTTGAATTCTCGGAATCAAAACTTGATATTTTCTTTATGAAAATCAAGATCCCTCACTTTTTATTCTCGAATGACTTCGTACATTTTATTAAAGAGATTATTTATCAAAATGAATTATGTATTTTGGTATTCATATGATCTTATACTTCATGATATGATTTTTTTTATAATTTCTTGTATTCATGAAGTATATCTCATCACCAAATTTTTTTTAATATCTTCCATGTGATGACTTGAATATTTACACCTTTGTGCTATTCTCTTCTTTTTGCCTATGACAAAGGGGTTGAAAGAATTGCTAATGTGTGCATATTAAAAAAGCATATTGCTAAGAAAGGCAAAACTTGCAAGCTTGCACATCTCAAGGGAGATAGTTTTGCTAGCTTGGATAAATTGGTGTAAAACTTATTTGACATACTTTCAAACACTTGCATCATTGAATGATTCTCCTTTTTGTTGATAACAAAGGGGGAGAAAATAAATGATGAATGTTTGATATCATGTGTTGAATCTCAGATTTTGATGATAATTCAATTGTAAATAGTTTGATCTAATCTATATGTTGAGAAAAGTATGCAGGATTAACTACAATAGTAGTAAGACATAAAGCAGGTATTGTGTCAGAGTCAAGATTGAGATCTCATTGGGAGTTCAAGAGTTCGTCAGAAGTTCTACACGAACCAACCGAGAAGTCCAGGAGCTTGCCAAAGAAGCTCATCGGAACTTGCCAAGAAGATCGTCGTAAAGTCCAGGAGCTTGCTTGGAGTCCGCCGGAGCATTATCGAGAGTTCATCGGATGTTTGCTAAAAGTACACTAGAAGCTCGCTGGAAGAGGAATTGATGCACCGAAACAAGAAGTGCTATGATCATTTCTTAAATATCGTAAATAGAGCATAAATTAAGTTAGGATTGGGAGGTAATCCCAATAACTTAATTAGGGGCCAATTGGGCCCTTAATAGATTAGGCCAAATTGAGTAACCTATTCAGCCCCTAAATTCCTAGCCGGCGATGGCACCACCTAGAAGACCCAATCTCCTAGGTGGCCTGGGCGGTGGTACCGCTAGTAGTTATTGCTGCCAGCGGTGGTACCACTCCTGTCAAGCGGTAGTGCTACAAGAGCTCGGTCTCCGAGCTCTATCAGGTGGTGGTACCGCCCAGACTAGGTGGTGGTACTGCCCAGTGTTAGGTGTCAGGCGGTGGTACTACCTAGTAATGGCGGTGGTACCACCAGTACCCCAAAAATCCGGGATGAGACACTTTTTAGCTTCATTTTTTAAAGTCATTGGGGCCTATAAATACTCCACCCTTTTTAGCTTGAAAAGGTACCAAAGTGTGATTATAATCTTGAGTTATTGGGGTGTAAAAGTATTGTAAACAAGTACCAAAGTCCTCCCCCTCCCTTTCTAAATTTTGAGATCATTCAAGAGAGGTGTGAGACTTGTATGGGTTCTCTCCTAAACCCGAGAAAATGAGAAATGTCGTAAAGAGGTGTTTGGTCATCACCTATTGAAGAATGGCCTTTAGTGGATGCCGGAGACCTCGTTAGAGGAGGATTCGAAAGTGGATGTAGGTCACCTTGACCGAACCACTCTAAATTCCGGTTTGCTTTTCATTTGTGTAATTTACTTTACTGCAAACCTCCTTAATCATCTCTTACACTTTTATAAAAGCTTTCAAGTTCAACTTCTCTCTGAAATAGATTGAATCGAAACCATTTTCATCGAAATCGATTTTAAACAAAATGAACAATTTTCTGAAATCGTGAAAGTTTTCCACTACACTAATTCACCCCCCCCTCTTAGTGCCGCTCTTGATTCTAACAATTAGTATCAGAGCAAGGCTCACTCTCGTTTGGTTTAAAACCCAAGAGAGATGGCATTTGCCAGCAACCAAGAAGGTCATTCAATTACACATCCGCCCATGTTCAATGGGATGGATTACACATATTGAAATACTAAAATAAGGATCTTCCTAATTTTATTGAATTTTAAGATTTGGAACACTATCGAAAATGGTTTTCAAAAGACTTCTCTTCTAATGAAAGATTGGAATGAGTTAGAGAAGAAGACTTTGACTTTAAATGCTAAGGTTATGAATGCCTTGTTTTGTGCATTAGATAAAAACGAGTTTAATCGAGTGTCGATTTGTAAAACAGCTTTGATATTTGACACATACTTGAAGTGACTCATGAAGGCACTAGTAGAGTGAAGGAGTCGAAAATTAATCTTTTAGTGCACACTTATGAGTTATTTCGGATGAAACCGAGTGAGACCATTGGAGACATGTACACCCAATTTACGGATGTCGTCAATGGTCTAAAAGGACTTGATAAATGTTTCTCGGATTTTGAACTCATTAATAAAGTTTTAAGATCCCTTCCAAAGAGTTGGGACCCTAAAATCACAGCAGGCCAAAGATTTAAATAATTTTCCTCTCGAAGAATTAATTAGGTCACTAATGACCTATGAGATGACTTATAAAGCTCATGAAGAGCTTGAGGACACCCTTCCAAAGAATAAGAAGGATATGTCACTAAGAACCCAAGAAGACCACTTGAAAGAAAACTCAAGAGATGAGGACCTTGATGAAGACTTGGCACTTTTAATAAGAAAATTTAAAAAGTTCATAAGAAGGAAAAAATTTAAAAATAACACTAAAAATAAATTTGAACCCAAGAAAGATCAAATAATATACTATGAATACAAGAAGCCGGGATACTATAAGAGCGAATGTCCCTAAGCTAAGAAGAGGATACCAAAGAACAAGGCACTTAAAGTAACATGAGACGACTCAAGTACAACCGAAGAATAGGAGCCAACCAACACCGAGCAAATTGCTCACTATACACTAATGGCCAATGGAGATGAGGTAACAAGTTCAATTGATGCAAATTTATCATTTGATGAACTATTAAATGTTTTTTATGATTTATTTGATGAATATAAATCAATTAGTAAAAAATATAAATTGTTAAAAAAGGAGCATGATTCTCTTGTTAGTGATTACAATAGATTAAAAGTGGAGCATAATGATAGTTTAGCTACATGTATGAAATACCATGAAGTAAAAACACTTAGAAAGGAAAACTTGCTACTCAAAGAAACCTTAGAATAATTATAGGTTGGTAGCAAGTCCTTGAATATGATACTTGCCAATAAGGGTCACGTTCATAAAAGAAGTGGAATTGGATTTGTGAGTAGTGTTAGGATCAAGAGCATTAAGAGGGGGGGGGTGAATTAGTGCAGCAGAAAACTTTTGACGATTAAAATCGCGTTCGTACGATAAGAGCGATTTCGGTAGAAAATCTGATTCGTAAATCACTTTAACTTGTAACCAAACAAGATATAGTTAAAGTAAAGATATAAAGGCAGTTTACAGTTATGATAGAAATTAGAACATAAACGTAAACTGAAATATGATGTTCGTACGATAAAAACGATTTACGTCTAAATGCAGATTCGGAAAATGCAGAGCTTGAAACACGATTGTATATGCACAGAAGGCAGTAAGCTTTTGAGGAGGTTTGTAGTAAAGATAAGATGCTCAAAGTAAATGCAAACCGAGATTTAGAGTGGTTCGGTTAATCTTGACCTACATCCACTTTTGGCTTCCTCCTCCGACGAGGTCACTGACGTCCACTAGAGGCCTTCCTTCAATAAGCAAAGGCCAACCACCCTTTTATAGTTTCACTCCTTTTGACGTGCTTAGGAGACAACCCTTACAGAATTTTCTTTCCTCTCTTATAAGATTAGAACTTGGAAGAAAAGAGGAAAAAGAACTTTCAACTCATACAACACTTTTGAGCTCTAAAAATCACAAAGTAAAATCAGAATTTCAGTGGTTTCTAGGTGCCCTTTCAGTGCTGAAAGGGTGGGGTATTTATAGGCCCTAACCCAATCTGAATTTCGAGCTCAAAACTATCAATTCCTGGAATTCCGGGATCTAGCGGTTGCACCGCCTGGCAGAGCTCGAAGACTGAGCCTCTGGGCGGTGCCACCTCCTGTCAGGGGCGGTTGCACCTCTTGCCAGAGCTCGAAGACCGAGCTCAGGCGATGCCACCGCCTGACTGAGGTAGTTGCACCTCTTGCTAGAGCTCGAAGACCGAGCTCAAGCGGTGCCACCTCCTGTTAGGAGCAGTTGCACCACCCAGTCTCGCTTGGAGACTGAGCCCAGGCGGTGCCACCGCTTGGTTGGGGCGGTTCAACTGCCTAGCAAAAATCAGGGTCCGAATGGGTTGATCCATTCGGTCCATTTTGGGTTTTTCAGGGGCCCAATTTCCCCAAGATTAAGTTAATGGGATCACCTCCCATTTCCAATTTAATCATTGTGCTAACTACGATATTTCCTAAGGCATTTACTGCAACTTGCTCCGGTGCGTCAATCGCTTCTTCCGGCGAGCTTCTAGCGAACTTCCGTCGATCATCCGATGAACCCTCGGTGATGCTCTTACAGACTTCCGGCAAACTCCTAGACTTGCGACAATCCACTTGGTGAGTTCTGATGAGCTTCTTTGGCAAGCTCATGGACTTCTCGGATTTGTTCCCGCAGAACCTCCGACGGCTGTCCAAACTTCCGTCGAACTCTCGAACTCCCAACGTGATCATTGTCTTGATTCCGGCGCAACTCCTACTGCATGTCTTTCTTCCATTGTAGTTAATCCTGCACACTTAAAACAAAACTTCAATTGAGACAATTAATCCTAAGCAATTAACCAAGTTGTCCGGCATGTCATTGGTCCCTTGACGCTTCGTCCGATTCTTCGACGCATCGTCCTCTCTTGCAGCCTATTGCCCAATCGGCCAGTTGACTCCACAACTCCGATATCCTTGGCACAATACCCGCTCTTCTTGGCCCGATGCCTGAGTCCACGGCCCGAAGCTTTCTGTCGATACGTCGATCGATCCATCGGCCCGACGTCCAATCTTCTGACATATTCCTCCGGTACAACATGATTTTCTTGCTTTAATTGTCTCATCCTGATCGAAGAATCCTGCGTCACTCAAAACGTAGATTAAATCATAAACATATATCAAGTAGTTTCATCATCAAAATACGAGATTCAACATGTATCTCTCACCAAAATCTAGCAACCTTTGTTAAAGGCCCTATCTTGCATATTTTCACCCCAAAATAAATGTAACTTTTGTTGCAAACTCGGATATATAGCTTATCATTGTCCATTTAAGAAGTGTAGTCTACACAAATTAATTTGAGTTCCTAAAGGAACCATAAAGAATTCCATGCAAAATGATAAGTTAAGCCGATCGATTTTTAAGGCACCCAAGGTTAAATGGATACCTAAAAATCATCATCTTTTGTAGAAATGTATACCATCACAAGCTAGGAGTAAGAGATGATACCTTGATAGTGGATGCTCAAGGCATATGACCTATCATGCCCCTCCCGAATTTAATTCACATTCAGGAGGTGTGAATCTAACTCAAGATTGATAATATTTTAATTCAACAAACAATTCAGGATCCAATCACACATTTGAGGTCACTAAGAAAAAACATTCAAGTCATTCACCTCTACAATCCACAATTCACAAAACCTGTGCAGTTTATAATCATACATCATGTCACTAGATGATTCTTAAAATCCAAAAGCAACTTAACTAAACCATAACTATATCATAAATCCATAAGCGCGGCAATTAATGCAATCACAAAACCAACATATACTACATGTTTATATCAGTACACAGTTTAGACTTAACATTTCCAAAATCCTGACGTAAGAGGTACTTATCAAATATTTACAAGATACATCAATCTAGATTTGTCATTGATATTTCATTACACCCAAAATGAACTTATACAACATCAACCTATCAAGTACAAAATATTTGCCCCAAAATCTTCTAGTCTTCCACTACCTCAAACCAATTTACACATTTTAGTGAGCGATAAGCTATCCTGAAAAATTTTTATAGCAATGGAGTGAGCATATAAAGCTCGGCAAATGACTAACATATCCATAGCAAAGAGGACAGTTTTCAAACAAATGAGGTATCAAAATACAAAGCAGAGATACAGGGTGAAACAGTAGCATGTTTTGTTTGAATGCAGAATTACAATATCATATCGTTCGAAGCACGTTTTATTTATACAATCGAGGAAAGGTAATTGGAGCATATCATTGGCATAAGGAGCATATCGATGACATATGGTAGTTTTCAAGGTATAACAAAGACTTATAACATTTCAGAAATATATCAAAGAACAAAACATGAATAGAAGCTCAAATGTCAAATGACGATGCATTCATTTCATTTTTACCCAAAGCATGCATAGAAACATAGCCAAAGCTTTGGATATCATATCAAACACATAGAAGGTGAAGTGGGATCATAACATAATATGGTCCATCCATTTCTGAATGACCAACAAACATAAGTCTCCCACGTCTGGGAGCTCCATCCACCCACGTCTGAGTGAAGTCATAGGGGGCCGGTAGAGCATCGCGGGCTCTAAGCATAACTCCCTTTACCATTTCTAGTAAAGGTTCACATTTATCCCACAAACACCGGAGTACAAAGGGACAGTATGAATAATGAAATTAGCATATATTGGAAGCACATGCGGAACAACGAAATGTACATATGCCTTTCGAGTCAATATGATACAAATATAATCTTTCACAATGTATTCAGATTTGAAAGGAAACAAAAGCAAGAGCATACAAGGATTTCAAGAAACCATATATAGCTCAATTGAAATTAGAAAGTTAGATAATTTCAATGTCCAAAGCAATGAAACTGGAAGAGGCACATATCGAAAGCAAATACGGAACAATGGGATGCATGTGCCGAATCATTACGATGCAAACATGATCTTTAGATGATAGCTGCAGATGTACAAATAAATAAGGACAAAAGTATACAGGAATTTAAGATATAATGTAAAGCTTAAATGAAGTAAGAGTTTTTGCCGAAATCGATTTCCAAAGAGAAGAAACAAGGAAAGCCGAAATCGACCAAAGCTCGATTCTGGCAGAATTTGATAGGAACATTGTATGAACTATTTGGATTACCAATTATACTCCAATTTATACAAAATAGGTGTCATTAGAAAGCTTTGTCAATCTAGTTTTAGAAAAATCAAGTTTAACAAGAATTGGAATTTACGACAGGGAGTTACAGATAATTTTGTAGCATAAGGTCTAAAAATATTAGCTCTGTTTTACTGAATCCATAGGGTCGATGAAAGCAGATGTTTCAGTTAGCAATTATACTCTAAAAATTTCAAATCAGGTATATACAGAAATCATTTTGAGTCTAGCTTCGAATAAATCATACTTTGTATGAATCTGAGTTCACAGCAGAAAGTTATAAGTAGTTAAGCAACAAGAGGTCAGAAAATTCAATCCCTGTTTTACAGAATCTGTATGGTTAATTTAAACAGAAGTCTTAGTAGGAATTTAAACTCCAAATCATTCGATCTTAGTATTAAAATAAATATTTTTTTGTCTACTTTCAAATGGAATAGGTCTTGTCTAAATCAGAGTTTATTACAAAATGTTATGACCGAAACATTGCATAGAGGTCAGATTACCGAAAAATTACAGATTCATAGCTTTATATCAAAATGAAAGGAGGTCTAGTTCTCAGTTGAAATCTTTCAAATTTTGCAGAATAAAAATGGAAAAAGAGATTAAGGTTACTGTGGGATGGGGTTAGAACACTTGCATTAAAATTATTTGAATCCCAAATGTGAGAAAATTTGATGAAAAACCTCAAGCTCTTCTTCTTCTTCTTCTTCTCTCAAACTCACGTTGGCTGCAACTCTTCAGGTTTGTTTTCTTTAACCTTTCATCTAATTATTTAGGTTTTGGCTAATACAAAATTTGCAAGGTGTCATGCATGCATGAAAGGGGCTAGGTGTCATCTTTAGAGCAAAGATAAGTGGCACCAACCTTAGGTTAGCTAATGACACATGTCCACTATATATATATATATATATTTTAACTTAAATCTGAATCTTTCATAAAATATATCAAACTTCTAATATTTACTCTTAGGTCCCTAGTCATAAATTTTTAATATATTATCATTGAATATAAAATAATTATTAAATAATCCTTATTTTTTTATAAACAAACCTTTTACTAAATTTTTAAAAATGGGGGATGTTACATGACTAGAGATCCATCTCAATTCTCTAAGCTCTCACTAGCCTAGATAAAGGATATGTCACCTTCGGAGACAACAACAAGGGTAAAATCATTGGTAAAGGAACTAAAGGTAACACATCCAACATTTTTATTAAAGATGTATTGTTAGTTGATGGCTTAAAGCATAACCTTTTGAGCATTAGTCAATTGTGTGATAAAGGATATATTGTTAAATTTGAATATAATGCTTGTATTATAGAAAATCTACACAAAAACACATCTATGTTTGCTCTAAAACAAAATAATGTATACACTATCGACATTACTGATCTTTGTAATGAAATATGTTTTTCAGTTTTAAATAACGATGCTTGGCTTTGGCATAGGAGATTAGGTCATGCTAGCATGAAACTAATCTCTCAAATTTCATCTAAGGAACTTGTAATAGGAATTCCTTATATCAAGTTCATCAAAGATAATGTGTGTATTGCATGTCAACTAGGAAAACAAATAAAAGGTAGCTTCAAACCTAAGAACCAAATAAGCACCTCTAGACCTTTGAAATTGATCCATATTGACTTGTTCGGACTAATTTCTACATCAAGCCTATGAGGTAGCAAATACGCATTTGTCATCGTGGATGATTATAGTAAATACACATGGACTTATTTTTTGACACACAAAAGTGAATGCTTTAGGTTTTTCAATTCGAAGTGATCACTGTGGTGAATTTCAAAATGAAAAGGGTTATATGATTTTATCAATTCGAAGTGATCACGGTGGTGAATTTCAAAATCATGATTTCCAAGAATTTTATGAATCTAATAGATACAACAACAACTTCTCTACTACAAGAAATCCTCAATAAAATGGAGTAGTAGAAAGAAAGAATACAAACTTACAAAAAATGGCAAGAACCATGTTAAATGAATATAGCCTACCCAAATATTTTTGGGCCGAAGTCGTAAATATGGCATGCTATGTTATGAATAGGGTTCTAGTAAGACCACTACTTTCTACGACTCCTTATAAGTTGTGGAACAACAATGAACCTAACGTTTCATACTTTAAAGTTTTCGAATGTAAATGTTTTATTTTGAATGAAAAAGATATCTTAGGTAAATTTGATGCAAAATCCGATGAAAAAATTTTTCTTAGCTATTCTTTTGTTTCTAAAGCATTTCATATCTTTAACAAAAGAACTTTGATTATAGAAGAATCTATTTATGTTATTTTTAATGAAATTTCTAAAGTTAAGAAAAATGATTTTGATGATGATCTTAATTTTGATACTTTGAATTTAAATGATTCCCCTTCTCCATCTAGCAACTTGAATGCATCTGTTAGGATCGAGAGCACTAAGAGGGGGGGGTGAATTAGTGCAGCGGAAATCTTTCAGCGATTAAAAACGAAAGCTGCGTTCGTTCGATAAAAACTATTTTGATGCAAAAGCCGATTCTAAGATTACTTATGATTAAGTGCAGTTTACGTTTAAACACAGTTAGCGTCTAAACGCAGTTTGCGTCTAAACGCAGTTTGCGTCTAAATGTAGATTGCGTCCAAACTCATATTGCGTCTAAGCGCAGTTTGCGTCTAAACACAGTTTGTGTCTAAGCGCAGTTTAAGCAGAAGTATAAAGACAATGTGCTGCTATTGTACAGCTCAAAAAGTAATCTGCAAAAAGCAGATTTACGTCTAAACGCAGATTTACGTTTTAAACGCAGATTTACGTCTGAACTTTGAAACTCGCTTGTATACTCGCTGAAGGTAGTATGCAGTTGAAATCAAGATGTAAACGTAAACTGAAATCTGATGATTGTGCGAGGAAAGCCGATTTACGTCTAAATGCAGTTTTACGTCTAAATGTTGAAACTCGTTCGTAAAATTGCAAAAGACAGTTTGCAGTTATAAATAGAATCAAAATGTAAATGTAAACTGCAAAGAAACTCGTTCGTAAAAGCGCAGAAGACAGTTCGTAGTTAAGACATAAATGTAAGCTGCAATGTAAAGATCGTACGAAAACACCTTTTGACGTCTGAATGCAGATTCGAAAAGATTAGAACTTAGAAACTTATTCGTAAAAGCATAGAGAGCAGTAGCTATGTAGGAGGTTTGCAGTAATGATAAAGTGCTCAAAATAAACGCAAACCAGAGATTTAGAGTGGTTCGATCAGTCTTGACCTACTCCACTTTTGGCTTCCTCCACCGGTGAGGTCACCGACGTCAACTAGGGGCCTTCCATCAATAGGCGAAGGCCAACTGCCCTTTTACAGTTTCTCTCCTTTTGACGGGCTCAGGAGACAACCCTTACAGATCCCTTCTCTCCTCTCTTTACAACTCAAGACTTGAAGAACAGAAAAGAGGATAACTTTTGGATTTTACACAAATTTGAGCTCTTAGAATCACTGAAAAGATCAAGAATTCGGTGTGGATCTGTATCTATTCAGTGCTGAATGGGTGGGGTATTTATAGGCCCCAACCCAATTCAAATTTGGAGCTCAAAACGATCAAATCCCGGAATTTCGGGATCAGGCGGTTGCACCTCTTGACTAGAGAGGTTGCACCGCCTGGCAGAGCTCGAAGACCGAGCTCAGGCGGTGCCACCTCTCTGTCAGGGAGGTTGCACCGCCCAGTCTTGCTCGAAGACTGAGCTCAGGCAGTGCCACCTCTCTGTCAGGGAGGTTGCACCGCCTAGTCTAGCTCGAAGACTGAGCTTAGGCGGTGCCACCTCTCTGTCAGGGAGGTTGCACCGCCCAGTCTAGCTCGAAGACTGAGCTCAGGCGGTGCCACCTCCTGGCTGGGGAGGTTGCACCGCCCAGTCTCGCTGGGAGGCTTAGCCCAAGCGGTGCCACCTCCTGGGCTAGGCGGTTGCACCTCCTGGTGCAATCAGGGTCCAAATGGTTAGCTCCATTTGGCCCAATTTCAATCTTTCAGGGGCCCAATTGCCCCAAGATTAGGCTAATGGGATCACCTCCCATTTTCCAACTTAATCAACGTGCTAACTACGATTAGATCTAAGACAATTTCTGCAGCTTTGCTTCGGTGCGTCAATCGCTTCTTCCGGCGAGTTTCCGGCGAACTTCCGTCGATTATCCGATGAACCCTCGGTGATGCTCCTGCGGACTTCCGGCAAACTCCTGGACTTTGCGACGATCCACTTGGCAAGTTCCGACGAGCTTCGCTTGGCAAGCTTTTGGACTTCTAGGATATGTTCTCGTAGAACCTCCGACGACCGTCCGAACTTCCGTCGAACTCTCGAACTCCCAACGTGATCATGAACTTGACGCCAGCGCAACTCCTGCTGCTTGTCTAACTTTCATCGTAGTTAATCCTGCACACTTATCTCAACACATAGATTAGACAACAAATGACAATTGACTTCATCATCAAAATCCGAGATTCAACAGCATCTTCTTCTGAACTTTCTTTACCGAAGGAATAGAAGTATATAAATACTCATCCTAAGAAGCTAATTATAGTAGACACATCGAAAGGGGTTCAAAATAATTCTTCTCTTAAAAGTTTTGTGCCAATGCCGCTTTTCTCTCCTAAATTGAACCTAAATGCATTGATGAGGCCATGAAAGATGATTCATGGGTCATTGTAATATAAGAAGAATTGAATTAATTTGAGAGAAATGAGGTGTGGAAGTTTGTTTCAAGGCCAAATGACCATTTAGTTATTGGTACTAAATGGGTCTTCAGAAATAAGTAAGATGAATCTGGTATCATGGTTAGAAATAAGGCTAGATTAGTGGTCAAAGGTTTCAACAAAAAAGAAGGTATCAATTACGAAGAAACCTTCGCTTCTATGGCTCGATTAGAAGCCATAAGGATGCTCTTTGCCTATGCTAGTAGTAATAATTTTAAATTATTTTAAATGGATGCTAAAAGTATTTTTCTTAATGGCTTTATTTTCGAAGAAGTTTATGTTGAACAACCTCCTGGATTTGAGAATGATGATTTTCCTAATCATGTGTTTAAATTGACTAAAGCTCTCTATGGATTGAAATAAGCCCCAAGGGCTTGGTATGAGCGACTTAGCTCATTTCTAATTCATAATAATTTTTCTAAAGACAAGTTCGATACTATATTGTTTATCAAAAATTTTAAAAATAAGTTTTTTATTATTCAAATTTATGTTGATGATATTATTTTTGGTTCCACGAATGAATCTCTTTGTGAATCATTTGCTAAAAGTATGAGTCTTGAATTTGAAATGAGTTTGATGGGGGAATTATCTTTCTTTTTAGGCTTACAAATCAAATAACTGTATTTTTCTTAGTCAAACAAAATATGCTTTAGATTTATTAAAAAAGTTTAATATGGATAGCTCAAAGACCGTTAATACTCCCATGAGTACCTCCACTAAGTTAGACATTGATGAAAGTGGAGAAAGCTTTAATCAAAAAACTTATAGGGGTATAATAGAAAGTTTACTATACCTCACCGCAACTAGACCAGATATCATGTTTAGTGTAGATCTCTATGCTAGGTTTCAATCTAATCCTAAGATATCTCATCTTAAAGTAATTAAGGGAATTCTTAGATATCTTAAAGGTACTACTAATCTGGGATTATGGTATCCAAAATCCGAGAACTTTGAACTAATTGCATATGCTGATGCAGATTTTGCTGGATGTAGATTAGATAGAAAAAACACATCAGAAACATGTCTATTTTTCAGACACGCACTTGTTTCTTGGTCTTCCAAGAAACAAAATTCGATTACACTATCTATAACCGAAGTTGAGTACATTGCAGCTAGTGCATGTTGTGCACAAGTTGTGTGGATGGAAAACACTTTAGAGAATTATAAGATTCATCTTAAAAACATTCCCATAAAATGTGATAACACAAGTGCAATATGTTTAACAAAAAATCACATTCAACACTCTAGATCTAAACATATTAATATTAGACATCACTTTATACAAGATCATATTAATAATCATGATGTAATCTTAGAGTTTATTGATACAAAACATCAATTAGCCAATATCTTTACAAAACCTTTAAGTGAAGAACAATATGATTTTATTAGAAGAGAGTTAGGAATGTTAATTTGTCCAAATGCATGAATTTGATGTATATCTTTTCCGGACTATCTTTTTGTATTTCATAAATGAAGCTTTCATGAACTTATTTTATTTTTATCTTCCTTGGTATCAAGTTTACTTCATACCCTTGCTCCATCACTTAATGAATTTTTATACACTTAATCACTTCATTGATTTCATTGACAAATACATCTCTCACGGGTTTATCTCTTGTGAATTTTTTTTTAATGATAAATGGATTTGACTTATGAATTTCTTTTTCATATGATGCTTCTTAGTCTTCTCTTGAAAGATGAATTTTATAAATGGATATCTTGATCCTTGAAAAATAAATTTTTAATCTGAGATGAACACTTGCAAGAGTGAGGAGTTGATGTCACATGAATATCTTGATCCTAACAATTGGAGTTGATTTGATTTCACATGAATATCTTGATCTTTATGAAAATTGAAACATGATTTAATGAAACTCTTTTATCATTTTTGACTTGATTCAAATCATTTCACAAAGTTGCTTCTTAATGGATTTCCTCCTTACTTTCCTTCTTCGTGCCAAGTTTTGATGAAAAAAGGGGAGAAGTTGATGGAAGCTATCTCTTTAATATTTATAACTTTCAACGTGAGAACTTTTGAATGATACCATGTCATGAATGCTTAAAATATAATTGGTATACAAATTGAAATGTGGCATGAATTTTTACCACACTTGCATTATTGTTCTCCTTTTTGTTGACGATAAAGGGGGGAAATAATATCAAAATGTGGTAAATTGATGATAAATGTATGCAATGTATTCCATCATATATACTTGAAATGTTTGCTTGATAAATTTTCTTCATTATAATAAGATATCTAAAGCTTAACTTGCTATTTTACAATTGATATTTTGTCATAGAATAATGAATTGCTATCTTTGTCATCTTTCATATTTGATATATCATACTTAAAAATGGATGTCATGCCTTGACATTATTTTGAGAATATTAGATCATGATAGGAATCATGATGTGCATGATGATAAGTTTAATGAACTTATCTTACCAGTTTGTTTCTTGAATTCAAAGGCCTTGAATTCAAGAATATCTTTTCTCAAGTATGACATATAGATAGGGGGAGTTAAGGTTAACTCCGTCATCAATTGATTGTCATCATAAAAAAAGGGAAGATTGTTGAATCTCGGATTTTGATGATGAAGTCAATTGTAAATTGTTTGATCTAATCTATATGTTGAGAAAAGTATGTTGGATTAACTATGATAGCAGTAAGACATAAAGCAGGTATTGTGCCGGAGTCAAGTTCAAGATCTCATCGGGAATTCAAGCATTCGTCGGAAGTCCAGACGTTCGTCAGAAGTTCTGTAGGAACCAACCGAGAAGTTTAGGAGATTGCTAAAGAAGCTTATCAAAACTTGCTAAGAAGATCGTCCTAAAGTCCAGGAGCTTGTTGGGAGTCCGTCGGAGCATTATCGAGAGTTCGTCGGATGTTCGTCGGAAGTACACCGGAAGCTCGCTAGAAGAGGAATTGACGCACCGGAATAAGAAGGGCTGTGATCATGTCTTAAATATCGTAGTTAGAGCATAAATTAAGTTACGATTGAGAGGTAATCCCACTAACTTAATTAGGGGCCAATTGGGCCCTTAGTAGGGCTGAATTGGGCCGAATTGAGCAGCCCATTCAGCCCCTGAATTCCTGGCCGACGGTGGCACCACCCAGAAGACCCAGTCTCCCAAGTGGTTTGGGTAGTGGTATGATCGACAGTTATTGCTACCAGCAGTGGTATCACTCCTATCAGGCGGTGGTACTACCTAGTGTTAGGTGTCAGGTGGTGGTACCACTAGTACCCCGAAAATCCGGGATGAGACACTTTTTAGCTCCATTTTTTGAAAGTCATTGGGGCCTATAAATACCCCACCCTTTTCAGCATGAAAAGATACCGAAGTGTGATTATAATATTGAGTTATTAGGGTATAAAAGTATTGTAAACAAGTGCTAAAGTCCTCCTCCTCCCTTTCTAAATTTTGGGATCATTCAAGAGAGGTGTGAGACTTGTAAGGGTTCTCTCCTAAACCCAGGAAAAGGAGAAAGTGTTGTAAAGAGGTGTTCGATCTTCACCTATTGAAGGAAGGTATTTAGTGGATGCCGGAGACCTCGTCAGAGGAGGAATCTGAAAGTGGATGTAGTTCACCTTGACCGAACCACTATAAATTCTGGTTTGCTTTTCATTTGCGTAATTTATTTTACTGTAAACCTCCTTAATCTTCTCTTGCACTTTTACGAAAGCTTTCAAGTTCAACTTCTCTTCGAAATAGATTGAATTAAAACCATTTTCATCGGAATCAGTTTTAAACGAAACGAATAATTTTCTAAAATTGTGAAAGTTTTCCGCTGCACTAATTCACCCCCCCTCTTAGTGTCGCTCTTGATCCTAACATTAAGATCAAAATGATGATTTAATACATGAAGTGATAAATGCTAAAAAATTTTATGTCAAAATATTGATTTAATGCATGAAGAGATAAATGCTTAAAAAATCTTAGCATCATGAATGTTATGCCCAAAATGATGTATCATGAATGCTTGAGTATCATGTATGATATGCCCATAGTGATGATTAATTTACTTTTGGTATCATGTATGAAGTAAGGATGAAATGTAATGTTTTGAAATTGTGCATGTTTTAATTTGAAAATATAATGATGCACAAACATATTGAAATAAGATTGATACTTTTACCTTTGTCATGATTTGGAAATTGATGTAAAGGGAAAAGAATTACAACATTGTATTCTTCCCTTCTATTTGACAATGACAAAGGGGGAGTAAAATTTGTTAGCTTGCATATTCTAAAATGATGTAAAACTTGCTAATTTGCTAGCTTACAAATTGTAAGGAGAAAAACTTGCTAGGAAGCAAAATTGCTAGCTTGTAGTTCTCAAAAGTGAAGAAAGAACTTGCTATCTTGGACTATCTTGCAAATCTCAAGAGAACCAATGTTTGCCAAGTTATATATTTTAAGAAGATGCAAAAATAGGCTATCTTGCACATCTTAAAAGATGAAAATTTTTTGCTAATTTTCATATAAAAAAAAAACTTGCTAGCTTGCATGATGATATATGCAATGATATTTCAAAAATATGATATTATGTGATGATATATGATGTTTCAAAACTTGAAATTATGCAATGATATATATAATGATTTGAAATTATTTGTCAAAAACATGCTAGTTGCACTTTTCTCCTTTTTGTTGATGACAAAGGAGGAGAAGTTATGATAATATGAAATAATACATGAAATACTCATGATATTATGATGATGCATACAATTAGAAGTTTTGATGATCATACTTAGAAGGATGTAACATACATTGATATTTTGATACCATGATGATTTGAAATATTCATAATGATACATGCAATGCAATGATATGCAATAATGTGTTGCATATGTTTATGATTAAATTTTCTTTGACTTGAATTCAATTTGAATTTAAGGTTCTATCAATATGGCATATTGATAGGGGGAGTTAAGGTTAACTCCATCATCAATTGGTTGTCATCATAAAAAATGGAGAGAGTGTTGAATCTCGAATTTTGATGATGAAACTAATTGATAGTGTTTATGATTTGATTTGCACTTTGAGTGACATAGGAAGCTTTGATCGGGGAGAGACAATTAAAGCAGGAAGAATCATGTTAGGCTAAAGTGGAACATGTCAAAAGATTAGATGTCGAGCCGGAGGATTAGTCGACGTATCAGTAGAAGGCTTTGGGCCATGGGTTCAGGCAACGGGCCAAGAAAAGCAAAAATTGAACCAAGGAAATCTGAGTTACGAAGGTCAACTGACCGATTAGACAATAGGCCGCAAAAGAGGATGATACATCGAAGAATCAAAAGAGACATCAATAAACCAATGACATGCTAGATAACATTTGATTTATCTTTATAATAATTATCTAAATTTAAGTATGTTTTATGTGTAATTGGGTTAGAATTGGGCCAACTCAATTATGGATAAATTAGGCCCAAGTTTAGGCTATGTTGAGCTAAGTGAAAGGCCCAAATAGTAACCCAACAAGTGGAACCATCGATGGCATAATCTCCGAGATTATGTCAGGTGGTGATACTACCTAGACATAGTCTCCGAGATAGTGTCAAGTGGTGGTACCAATAGTCTAGGCAGTGGTACTGCCCAAAGACAATCTCCCAAGTGATGGTAATGCCAAACTAGGTAGTGGTACCACCTAGTGTCAATGCTAGAGGTGATGGTACCACCCAACATAGGCGATGGTACTGCCAATACTATAAAAACTAGGGATGAGACACTTTTTGGCTCCAAGTTTGAATCCACCCAACACAAGCGATTGTCAACTTGACTTATCTCCCTTTTTCATCAACAAAAAGGATAAGTACAACTATCAGGTTTTAGATATATGAAAGCTTAGCAATTTAGCAAATTTTTCATCACTTTAGAACATGCAAGCTAGTGAGTTCTTTCTTCTCTTCTGAGAAGTGCAGGCTAGCAATTTTTTGCTCCCTTTGTAATGTTTGAGCTAGCAATTTTTGCTTCCTTTGCAATGCGCAAGCTAGCAAGTTCTTTAAGAATGTGAAGTTTAGCAAAGTTTTTGCTTCTCTTGAGAGAGCAACTTTTTGCTTCTCCTTACAATCTAGCACCTTTTTGCTTCCTTTACTTCTCGTAAGACTTTCTCCTTTGAGATGTGCAAGCTCGTAAGTTTTGTCTTTCTTTACAAGCTAGTAATTTGTTTTTCTTGAGATAGCAAGATAGCAATTTTCTCTCCCCTTTTGTTGTTGTCAAAATAAAAAAAATGATACAATAGTATAAAATATTTTAATCATTACAAGGCATACAAACCATAAATGCAAAGAAATCATGTCATGAAAGATATAATATCAAAGATCATGAAGGATTAAGTCATGAATACCAAAAAACATGATTTATTTTGATAAATCTCCCTTTTAGTAAATAATAAAAGGAAACATTAGAAGATCAAAGATCTTGATTCATAAAAAAAATCTCAAGTATTAAATATCGAGAATTAAGATCATGATATACATAAAGACATTCCTATAACAAAAAGAGTCATGAGAGAACACATAAAGCATCTCGATTCATGTATAATATATCTCAATTCATTATGAATCATAAAAAATTATAATTTTAAAAAATCAAGATCATGTTATAGATAAGACTCATTCAAATTCAAATCGTCAAATTATCAAAATGATTTTCAAGAGATTCATAAAAAAAGACAGATAGATTCATTAATCTCCCTTTTTTTTTATCAATGATTCAATTATATCATAAGATATATTGTCACGACCCGGGTCTGATGAGCTAACTGGCCAATAACTCTATTTTGGTCCTCAAAGGCGGACCAAAATGCTTAAGCGGGAGGTAATGTAGTACACTCATCAGGCCCTTATAAGCTAATCATACACATTCCCCACTTCCGATGTGGGACTAATGGGATATTACACTCCACGCCATGATGAGTTCTTTGACTCCATCCACGGGTAGCCCTTTCCTACTCGAGCCCTCTCACCCTGCCCTAATGCTAGGTCGGCTCTGATACCAAATGTCACGACCCGAGTTTGATGAGCTAACTGTACACTCATCAGGCCCTTATAAGCTAATCATACATATTCCCCACTTCCAATGTGGGACTAATGGGATATTACATATATAAATCATAATTATAAAAGAGTCATATAAAAATCATGACATGAAAGATATTAATATGAAAGATTAATTCGTAAATGATTCATCTTGATAAATCTCCTTTTTAGTAAATAACAAATAGAATCATAGGAGATAAAATAAGATATCTTGATTCACATAAAATAAATCTTAAATTATTAATGTCAAGAATCAAGATTCATTTGGATAAATCTTCTGTTAGACAAATAAATCATATAAAAATTAAGAAAAATATTTCATATAAAATATATCTCAAGTCGTAAACATCGATAAATGATTTGATTGGATATATCATCTTATTATTAAAATGAATCATACTAAAAGAAATCCAAAATCATCATCAAAATAATTTTTTAGAAAATTCAATAAAAGCAATGTAGATAGATTCCTATAAGATTAAAAATAGCTTAAGTTCTTTTAGTTCCAAATTTTGTGATTGATTTCATGCTCTAGTCTTTCATACAAAGACCATGCATCATCATTTATAATAAAAAAATAATATAGAAATAATCAAGATACACATTATTACTTCTTAAAACATACATAGAATTAATCTTATTAGGTGAACAAGCATTAGATTTAAATCTAACATTTTGTTCCTTTATCATAAGACATACAATTTTCATGATCAAATTTTCTTTAATAATTTATATATATATTTTTTAAACTAATTTAAAAATAACTCATGAAATGCATCAAGTCATTTCAAAGTAAAGTAAAAAAGATTTGTTTTAGTTGTTTACTTCATTGTCAAGAGTCATCAAAGCGAAGTTCACCACTTCATCTTCATCGGTTTCCTCCTTGTCTTCAAACGCACTCATTTTATCCTAAGTCACCTTGAGTGCTTTTTTATTCTTTGATAGTTTTTTTTTTTAAGTTTTTTTTATTAATAGTTTCATGTTTTATAAATTTTATAAATTTACTTGTGAGGAGTTCTATGTCATCATCACTTGAGCTTTCGCTCGAGTGGTCTTTTTTTGTTCTAAGTGTCAAGTCCTTTCTATTCTTTGGAAGATTATTCTTAAATTTATCATGTTCATCATGTGCCTTGCACATCATTTTATATGTCATTAATGAACCAAAAGGTCTTCCAATGGAAAACTGTTTAAGTTCTTTGCTTTTGTATAATCCAAATTTTTAGGAAGAGAATATAAAACTTTATTTATAAGTTTAAGATATTTATAAATTTTTATCAAGTACTTTTAAACTATTGATGACATCCGTAAAATGGGTGTACATGTCAATAATAGTTTCACTTGGCTTCATTTGAAACAATTCAAAATCATACATCAAAAGATTAATTTTTGAATATTTAACTTTACCAGTGCCTTCGTGTATGGTTTCTAAGTGTATCTCAAATCTCATAAGCCATTTCACAAATAAAAACTCGATTGAATTTATTTTTATCTAAGATGCAAAATAAAGAATTTATAGCTTTTACATTTAAAGAAAAAATTTTCTTCTACAAATCATTCCATTTGTCCATTGGATTAGAAGTTTTTGAAAACTATTTTTAATGATATTCTATAAATCAAGGTTCAATGAAAGTAATAAAACTCTCATCCGAGTTTTCTAATAAGTGTAGTCCGTTCCATTGAACGTAGGAGGATGAATGACAGAGTGACCCTCTCGAAAGCCAAAAAGAGACATTTCTCTTATGTGGTAAACCAAACGGGAAAAAAATGTGGCTCTGATACTAACTGTTAGGACTAAGTTGGTACTAAGAGGGGGTAAATTAGTGCTTTCGTAAAATTACATTGGTTTTGAAAACTTCGTACGATGAAAATCAATATTGGAAAGATGCTCGACTTGAAAGCGTGTTCGAAGATAGTGAAAGTAATAAGCAAGTAAATCAGTTTGCATTATAAATGAAAAGAATGAAAGAAATGCAAACCAAGTTTTATGGTGGTTCGATCGTCGTGACCTATATCCGCTCTCGATTTCTCTTCACTCGAGGCCATCAGCTTCCACTAATGGTCTTCCTTCAATGGGCGAGGACCAATTATCCTTATAGCTCTATTCTCCTTTTGATAAGCTCAGGAGAGAACCTTTACAACTCTCTCTTTTAAACCTAGACCTTACTTTCTCCTTTCAGAAGAACTTTCTAAATACTAGGAAGGAGTGACAATACTCTTCAAGAGAGATTATAATTCTTTTTCACAAGGATCCTTTCCCCTTTTCAATTCACTTTTTTGCACCTCTATGTAAAAATAGCTGGGGTATTTATAGACCCCAAATGGCTTTAAAATTAGAGCTAAAAAAGGTTTCATCTTAGGTTTCCTGAGTCCTAGCGGTACCACCGCTTGTGCTAGGTAGTAGTAGTACTACCTGTAGCACTGACACTAGGCAGTACCATTACCCAATCTGGTAGTACCACCACTTGACATACTTTAGGAGACTGTGTTTGGGCGGTACCATCGCCGAGACTAGTAGTACCACCACTTGACACTAAGCGATACCACTGCTTAACATAGTCTCAGAGATTGTATCTTGGAGACTGTCACGCCCCTCAAAATATCGACAATATTTAAAATTTTCATCACAACTAATCCAGGATCCAAACACACATTTGAGGTCACTAAGAAACATTCAGATCAAAATTTCACCTCTATAGTCTACAAATTCATAACACTGTGCAGTTCATAAACATACCACACATCACTCGATAATTCAAACAATCTGAACTCAACTCATCAAAATAATAACCACCACATAATTTCACAAGTGGGGAAGTCTATGCAGTCACCAAACCAACGATTACCATAAGTTCATATCATTACATGAATTTAACTTAACATTTCAAAATCCTAAACATGAGGGATCCTTTAACTTACACAAAATCCACAGGTTTAGATTCATCGTCAACATTTCATTAGATGCAGAGTGGCTTATACAACAAATACATATATGCTAACAAAGATCTGCCCAAAATCTTCTAATTTTCCACTGCCTCAGCCCAATCTTAACATTTAAGCAAGCGATACGCTATCTTGAAAAATTTATCAACAAACGGGGTGAGCATAAAGAGCTCAGCAAGTGACTAACATATCAATATCAAAGTAGGACAAATTCCAAAGAGATAAAGTTTCAGAATACGAGGCAGAATATACGAATTCGTGGACATAATATCATTAGGTGCAGAATCACAATTATCCTTTCAATCATACATATTTGGTTCATAACATATGGGGCATAAAGTAATTGGAGCATATCAGAAATGAATGAAACATTTTGGAGCATAACAATAACAAATGAAACATATCAGAGCTTATCAATGGCATATGAAATGTTCCGGAGCATATCAATGGCGTGTGGAACATTTCGAAGCATATCAACAATGAATGAAACATTTCGGAGCTTATCAATATCACATACCAAACAGAAGCTCAAACGTCATCTTTGACGTTGCATTCATATCATTCTTATCCAAAGCATGTACAAAAATACATAACCAAAGCTCTGGATATCATATCAAACATACAGAAGGTGTAGTGGGATCTCAATCAGAATGTGATTCATTCATTTCTGAATGACCACCTGACAAAAGTCTCCCACGTCTGGGAGCTCCATCCACCCACGTCTAGGTGAAGCCAGAGGGGACCGGCAGAGCATCGCAGGCTCTAAGCACATACCCTTTACCATTTCTGGCAAAGGGCCAGAATAACACCATTTATCATTTCTGGCAAAGGTCTAGAATAACACCCTTTACCATTTCTGGCAAAGGTCCAGAATAACACCCTTTACCATTTCTGGCAAAGGTCTAGACAATCCCACAACACAAGAGTACAAGAGGGCAGTTTTAACAATAAGTAGCATATATCGGAAGCACACGCGGAACAACAAGGCGTACATGTGCCTTTTCGAGATAATACGATGCAAGGAACAAATCTCTCACAAATGTATTCAGATTTGGAATGAAATGAAAGCAAGAGTATACAGGATTCCAAGCAATCATATTTAGCTCAATTCAAATAAGAAGGTTAGATAAATTCAATATCGAAAAGGAATAGAACAGAATACGCGAAATCGACCAAAGTTCGATTTTTGACAGAATTCAAGTGGCACGTCGGACAAATACTTCAGAATATCAATTATGCTCCAATACCCATAAGAAAGCTATGGTCGAACCATATATCAATCTATATTCTGATGGAACAAATTTCATATGAAACAGGGTTCCCAACACGGAGTTACCTTTGATTTGGTAACACAAGGTCAAAAACACAATCATTGTTTTGCAGAATTTATAGGGTCGGATTCAACAGATAATAGGGTAGGCATTTGAATTCCAAAATTTTCAAACTATATGTCAAAAGAAAGATTTTCAAGTCTAAAATAAAATTAGTTTGGTACAAATCAGAATTTCCAACAGGGAGTTATAGGCATTTTAGTATCGAAAGGTCAGAAATCTTGAACCCTATTTTACAACGTCTATAGGCTCATTTGAAACAGATGTTTGGGTAACTATTCGGTGTTAAAAATCTACAAAATCAGTGTCAAAAGAAAGATATAAGAGTGTAATTTGAAACAAAATAGATTCTGCCTGAGTCCACATTTTGTACTAAAAATTATAGCCGAAACAGTGTATAGGGGTCAGTTTACCGAAAAAATTTCAGATCCTTGGTTTTATGTCCAAAGAGAGAAATATCAGATTCTAAGCATAAATCTTTCAGAATCAATATAGGAACATAGACTAATACTTCTGTAGGATGGGGTTAGAACACTTTGAGAATTTTGACCCTAAGTGAAAGGATTTGGGCAAGAACCCTTAAAGCCCCATTTTTTTTTTCTTCTTCTTCTTCTTCTTCTCCTTCTTCTTCTTCTTCTTTCTTTCTTTCCCTGATCATCCATGCAGCTGCCTTCTCTGCTTCCTTAAGAACGAAGGCAGAGAGGCTTAAATGGTGGAATTTGTCATTTTGTATATTTTGTGATTTAGTCCTTGTATTTATTATATTTTCGATTAGGTCCTCAAGGTTTACATATAGGTCCTCAGATTTTTCTTTAACAAATCCTCCAACTCTTTTGAATAAGTCCTCAGATTCATACTTTGAAATTTTATCAAACTTAAAATAGATACTTACATTACAATTAGAAACTTATACGAAAATTCAGAAATGAGGGATGTTACACTCTCCCCCTCTTAAAGAAAAATTTAGTCCTCTAAATTTATCATACCTCTATCGATGAAAAGATGGGGATAGACCTTTTTCATTTCCTCCTCTATCTCTCAAGTTGTTTCCTCTCCAGAATGATATCTCCAAATTACTTTCACTAGAGTGATGACCCGATTCCTTAGGATCTTTTCCTTCTTATCAACAATTTGAGTGGGCTCTTCCACATATGATAAATCTTTATCAATCTCCATCCGCTCATACTCAATGATGTGAGAAGGGTCATATATATACTTTCTAATCATCGAAACATGGAATATATTATGGACATGGCTCAATGCTGGTGGCAAGGCAATCCTGTAAGCAACAGAACCAACCCTCTCAAGAACCTCAAAAGGTCCAATAAATCTTGGGCTTAACTTTCCTTTCTTCCCAAACCTTATAATGCCTTTGGAAGGGGAAACCTTTAAGAATACAAAATCTCCGATTTCAAACTCAATATCTCGCCTTCTATTGTAAGCATAACTCTTTTGACGACTCTGAGCAGTTTTTAACCTTTTCCTTATAACTTGAATTTTCTCGGTAGTTTCTTGTACCTTGTCCGGTGCTAACAGCTTTCTATCACCAACTTCCTCCCAACATATAGGTGTTATGCACTTTCGCCCATATAAAGCTTCTTAAGGAGCCATCTGAATACTTGAATGATAACTATTATTATAAGTGAACTCAATAAGTGAAATATCCTTATCCCATTCACCTTTCCAATCCATAGCATAGGCTCTAAGCAAATCCTCAAGTGTTTGAATTGTTCTTTCTGACTGACCATCAGTCTGAGGATGATATGCAGTACTAAACTTGACTTTAGTGCCCATAGATTCCTGTAATCTTCTCCAGAATCTAGAGAGAAATCTAGATTCTCTATCAGAGATGATCTCCTTTGGAATACCATGAAGTATTACTATTTCATTAATATATAAATCTGCAAGTCTATCAAGCGAATAAGCCATATTAATCGGTAGGAAGTGTGCAGATTTTGTTAACCTATCAATGATAACCCAAATAGCATCATGCTTTCTAGAGGTTCTGGGTAGTCCTGAAACAAAATCCATAGTAATACATTCTCATTTCCATTCAGGAATATCTAAAGGTTGCAACAACCCTCCAGATCTTTGGTGTTTTACTTTGATTTGCTGACAAGTCAAACATTTTAAAACATACATTGCAATTTCCTTCTTCATGCCTTCCCACCAATAATGACTTTGAAGATCTCTATACATCTTAGTGCTCCCAGGATGTATGGTGTACTTTGAAGTATGACTTTCCTTTAGGATTTGATTCTTGATATCTGGTTCATTTGGTACACATACTCTCTCCCCAAATCTCAATAAGCCATCCTTTGAAACTTGAAATTGTGGCTTCAATTCCTTTTCTACTTCATTCCTCAAGTAGATTAAATGTGGATCTCGTAATTGTTCTTCCTTAATTTGTTGAATAAGATCAGATTGCACTTGAATGGAGGCCATCAATATCATCGAGTCTTGCTCTTTCCTCAAAGCTTTCAAATCAAAATTTTCTTCTAATAACTTCCATTGCTTCACGACCAGACTAGCCATATAACTTGTAGATTTTCTACTAAGTGCATCAGCTACAACATTGGCTTTGCCCGGGTGATAACGGATGGCACAATCATAATCCTTCAGAAGTTCTATCCATCTTCGCTACCTCATGTTTAACTCTTTCTGAGTGAAAATATATTTTAAACTCTTGTGATCAGTACAGATTTCAAACTGTCGACCATACAAATAATGTCTCCAAATCTTTAGAGCAAAAATAATTGCTGCTAATTCCAAATCATGAGTTGGATAATTCAATTCATAACCTTTAAGTTGCCTAGAAGCATAAGCAGTTACTCTCCCTTCCTACATTAAAACACATCCTAGGCCCTTTCTTGAAGCATCAGTATAAACTACAAATCCCTCACTACCACTTGGAATAGTGAGAATAGGGGCACTAGTCAATCTTCTTTTTAACTCTTGAAAACTTTGCTCACAATCATCACCCTATACAAATTTCATATTCTTCTTAGTGAGTTTGGTGAGAGGTTGAGCGATTCGAGAAAATCCCTCCACAAATCTCCTGTAATAACCTGTCATCCCCAAGAAGCTTCTAACTTCCGTTACATTTGTTTGTACTTCCCATTCAACTACAACTTCTATTTTTCTTGGATCAACAGATATACCCTTCCCTGAAATCACATGGCCTAAGAAAGCAACTTCATTCAACCAAAATTCACATTTACTGAACTTTGCATACAACTTCTTTTCTCTTAGTATGGACAATACATTTCTTAAGTGTTCCTCATGCTCTTGATTACTCCTTGAATACACCAATATGTCATCAATAAATATAATTACATAGATATCCAAGAGCGGTTGAAATATCCTATTCATTAGTTCCATAAAAGCTGCAGGGGCATTTGTCAAACCAAATGGCATCACCAAGAATTCATAATGACCATATCGAGTTCTGAAAGCTGTTTTTGAAATATCCTCCTCCTTGATCTTCAACTGATAGTAACCTGACCTCAAGTCAATCTTAGAGAATACTTGTGCAGCCTGCAGTTGATCAAACAAATCATCAATTCTAGGTATGGGATACTTGTTTTTGATGGTCACCTGATTCAACTATCTATAATCAATACAAAGCCTCAATGTTCCATCCTTCTTCTTCACTAATAGTACCGGAGCACCCCATGGGGATACACTAGGTCGTATGAAACCCTTATCTAATAATTCATGTATTTGCTTCTTTAATTCCTCTAGCTCGAGTGGTGCCATTCTGTAGGGAGGCTTAGATATTGGGGTTGTACTGGAGACCAGATCAATAGCAAATTCACCCTATAATTTCATCTGGAAATTATAATTTCATCAATAGCAAATCTAGAGGTAAACCAGGCAAGTCATCTGGAAATACATCAGGGAATTCTTTGACCACTAAAATTTCATCTAGGTGGGTTTCCTAATTTGAATGCTCCTTTACACACACCATATAACAAAAACAATCTTTCTGCATAAGACGATAAGCTTGAAGTGCTGATATCAAGCAAGGAGGCAAATCATGCCTAATGCCCTCAAAGAAAAATATAGGCTGATCTGGTATGCAGAAAGTAATTATTTTCTTGTAACAATCAATACTAGCGTGATGAGAAGATAACCAATCCATGCCAAGTATAATATCAAAACCATGGATCTCTAGGAGAATCAAATCAGCAAAGAGTTCGTGTTCTCCAATAGAGATCAAACAAGATGGGTAAACCAAGTTTGTTGCCAATGCATCTCCAACAGCAGTTGTTACATATAACATATAATCCAGGGGTCTAGGTAGAATATCCAAGTGACAAGCAAAGTATTGTGAAACAAAAGATAAGTTGGAGCTAGGATCAAACAAAACTTTTGCATTTCTTTTAGAAACATGAAGAATACCTTCCACCACTGATTTAGAAGCTTTAGAATCTTGTTCAGTGATAGCGTACACTCTAGCATAGGCTGAGGGTCTAGGAGATAGTGACTCTTTCTTCTTCCTCAGAGGGCAATCTTTTATTTGATGATCCAACTTTCCACAAACAAAACAGGCTCCAGTCACCCGAAAACACTGACTTGTTTCATGATTTAATCCACATCTTGCACATGACTGAGTCCTCCGCAGTGGTTTCCATTTCTCAAATCCAGATGTCTTAAACCTCTTGTTATTAGCTTCATATTCATTTTCTCTCATGCTTTTGCTAGTAAATTTGTCCTTTTTGTTCTTGCCAATGATTCCTTGAATTTCCTCCATGTCTCTTTCAATTTTCAAAGCTCTTTCTACCGTATCTGCATATGTTTGTAGTTTTAAAGTTGACATTCGGCTTCTTATTGCTGGCCGTAATCCCCTTTCAAACCTTCTTGCTTTTCTAGATTCATCATCAGTCATATGTGTGGCAAACCTGGAGAGCTCAGTGAATTTAGATTCATACTTTGTAACCGTCATACTTCCCTGGATAAGATTCAAGAACTCCAATTCTTTTTGCTCTCTCATACAATCTGGAAAATATTTATCGTTAAACTTTTCTTGGAATAACTTCCATGTCATTGGCTCATGTTTGATTTCAGACATCCTCTTAATCATTCTCCACCAGTGTTCAGCTTCTCCTTCCAGCATAAAGGTGGCAAGAAAAACCTTTCGATCATTAGGGTAATTTAAAGCATCAAATATTTTCTCTATCTACATCATCCATTGTTCTGCCACCATTGGATCAGACTCACCACTAAAACTGGGAGGACTAAGCTTCTTAAACTGTTCAATTCCCAACCCCGTCTGGTTTGATGTCCCTGTTCCATCATTTCTTCCTTGTAGGACAGGTTGTTGTTGTTGTTGCATCACTTGTGCCATAGTCTCCAAAGTCCGCATGATACCACTCAATTGATCAGCAGTAGATGCAACAGGAGAACCAGATGATCTCGTCATCCTTGCTTCCTAAAACATCAAAAGAACATTTTCTTTGATCAATCTCTAAATGATAGTCAATAAACCTAAAAAAAAAAGAATATTCTTAGTGATTCTCAAATCATGCTCTGATACCACCTCTATCACGCCCCTCAAAATATCGACAATATTTAAAATTTTCATCACAACTAATCCAGGATCCAAACACACATTTGAGGTCACTAAGAAACATTCAGATCAAAATTTCACCTCTATAGTTTACAAATTCATAACCCTGTGCAGTTCATAAACATACCACACATCACTCGATAATTCAAACAATCTGAACTCAACTCATCAAAATAATAACCACCACATAATTTCACAAGTGGGGAAGTCTATGCAGTCACCAAACCAACGATTACCATAAGTTCATATCATTACATGAATTTAACTTAACATTTCAAAATCCTAAACATGAGGGATCCTTTAAGTTACACAAAATCCATAGGTTTAGATTCATCGTCAACATTTCATTAGATGCAGAGTGGCTTATACAACAAATACATATATGCTAACAAAGATCTGCCCAAAATCTTCTAACTTTCCATTGCCTCAGCCCAATCGTAACATTTAAGCAAGCGATCCGCTATCCTGAAAAATTTATCAACAAACGGGGTGAGCATAAAGAGCTCAACAAGTGACTAACATATCCATATCAATGTAGGACAAAATTCCAAAGAGATAAAGTTTCAGAATACGAGGCAGAATATACGAATTCGTGGACATAATATCATTAGGTGTAGAATCACAATTGTCCTTTCAATCATACATATTTGGTTCAAAACATATGGGGCATAGAGTAATTGGAGCATATCAGAAACGAATGAAATGTTTTGGAGCATAACAATAACAAATGAAACATATCGGAGCTTATCAATGGCATATGAAATGTTCCGGAGCATATCAATGGCGTATGGAACATTTCGAAGCATATCAACAATGAATGAAACATTTCGGAGCTTATCAATATCACATACCAAACAGAAACTCAAACGTCGTCTTTGACGTTGCATTCATATCATTCTTATCCAAAACATATACAAAAACACATAACCAAAGCTCTGGATATCATATCAAACATACAGAAGGTGTAGTCGGATCTTAGTCAGAATATAATTCATCCATTTCTGAATGACCACCTGACAAAAGTCTCCCACGTCTGGGAGCTCCATCCACTCACGTCTAGGTGAAGCCAGAGGGGGCCGACAGAGCATCGCAGGCTCTAAGCACATACCCTTTACCATTTCTGGCAAAGGTCCAGAATAACACCCTTTACCATTTCTGGCAAAGGTCCAGACAATCCCACAACACCAGAGTACAAGATGGCAGTTTTAATAATAAGTAGCATATATCGGAAGCACACGTGGAACAACAAGGCGTATATGTGCCTTTTCGAGACAATATGATGAAAGGAACAAATCTCTCACAAATGTATTCAGATTTGGAATGAAATGAAAGCAAGAGTATACAGGGATTCCAAGCAATCATATTTAGCTCAATTCAAATAAGAAGGTTAGATAAATTCAATATCCAAAAGGAATAGAACAGAATACATGAAATCGACCAAAGCTCGATTTTTGACAGAATTCAAGTGGCACGTCGGACAAATACTTTATAATATCAATTATGCTCCAATACCCATAAGAAAGCTATGGTCGAACCATATATCAATCTATATTCTAATGGAATAAATTTCATATGAAACAGGGTTCCCAACACAGAGTTAGCTTTGATTTGGTAACACAAGGTCAAAAACACAATCACTGTTTTGCAGAATTTATAGGGTCGGATTCAACAGATAATAGGGTAGGAATGTAAATTCCAAAATTTTCGAACTATATGTCAAAAGAAATATTTTCAAGTCTAGTTTCAAATAAAATTAGTTTGGTATAAATCATAATTTTTAACAGGGAGTTATAGGCATTTTAGTATCGAAAGGTCAGAAATCTTGAACCCTGTTTTACAACGTCTATAGGCTCATTTGAAACAGATGTTTGGGTAAGTATTCAGTGTCCAAAATCTACAAAATCAGTGTCAAAAGAAAAATATAAGAGTCTAATTTGAAACAAAATAGTTTCTGCCTGTGTCCACATTTTGTACTAAATATTATAGCCGAAACAGTGTATAGGGGTCAGTTTACCTAAAAAATTTCAGATCCTTGGTTTTATGTCCAAAGAGAGAAATATCAGATTCTAAGCATAAATCTTTCAGAATCAATATAGGAACATAGACTAATACTTCTGTTGGATGGGGTTAGAACACTTGCCTTTGAGAATTTTGACCCTATGTGAAAGGATTTGGGCAAGAACCCTTAAAGCCCTAATTTTTTTTTTTTCTTCTTCTTCTTCTTCTTCTCCTTCTTCTTCTTCTTCTTTCTTTCTTTCCCTGATCATCCACGCAGCTGCCTTCTCTGCTTCCTTAAGAACGAAGGCAGAGAGGCTTAAATGGTGGAATTTGTCATTTTGTATATTTTGCGATTTAGTCCTTGTATTTATTATATTTTCGATTAGGTCCTCAGGGTTTACATATAGGTCCTCAGATTTTTCTTTAACAAATCCTCCAACTCTTTTGAATAAGTCCTCAAATTCATACTTTGAAATTTTATGAAACTTAAAATAGATACTTACATTACAATTAGAAACTTATACGAAAATTCAGAAATGAGGGATGTTACAGAGACTGAGCCTTTGGCGATGCCACCACCTGACCCAATTTTTGGGTCACTGAATGGGCCTTTCTCTTAGCCTAAAACAGCCCCAACATAGGCCCCCTTAATTGAGTTGGCCTAATTACATTCTACACCAACCCAATTACGACTAAAACTACTTCGATCTAGATAATTATTACAAATCATTAATCACATGTTGTCTTACATGTTATTGGTTCATCCAGCGCTTCGTCCAACCCTTCGATGCATCTTCCTCTCCTTCGGTATATTGCCCAATCAGCATGTTGTCTTCCCGCAACATTCAATCTCCTTAGCGTAATATACGATCTTCTTGGTTTGATGCCTGAACTCATGGCATGAAGCCTTCTACCTACACATCGACCGATCCTCTAGCTCGACGTCCAATCTCCTAACATATTTCATTTCGGCCCAACATTGATTTTTCCTGCTTTAATTATCTCTTCACAATCAAAGCTAGTCCTGCATCACTCAAAATACAGATTAGATCATAAACTCTATCAATGGTTTTATCATCAAAATCTTAGATTCAATAATCTCTTCCTTTTTTATTATGACAACCAATTGATGATGGAGTTTAAACCAAACTCCCCCAATCAATATGCCATATTGAAATGAACTTTGAATTCAAATTGAATTCAAGTCAAAGTAATTTTAATCATGATTCATATCATATGAAATACATTATATACATCATCATAATAAAATCTTGAGTATTGCATATTCAAGTGAGTATCTAATAATGTTCAAGCTAACATTTAGGCGGATGATACCAATCCTATACTTAGCATTCAAGTCATCACTTTCTTGAAGGTATAAGCTTCATAGCACTTTTGAAATGTTTAGGCTAATAATTTTCTATCTTTATACATCAATGATTCAATCATATCATGAGATATACAAATCATAAATACAAGAGAATTTATATTACGATTCAAGTCATAGACATCAAGAAGTCTTAGTGATATATCATGGTTTATTTGGATAAATCTTTTCCTTAGTTAATAAGAGGCAGAATCATAGGAAAAATGATTAATGAAAAACTTAGAAATAAATTCAAACAATATCAAGTGAAAGAATCAAGATTTGTTTGGATAAATATTCTTGAGAATCAAGAATATTATTTCATATATGGTACATCTCAAGTCATAAATATCGACATATCATCTCATATGAAGACAAATCCAAAGTCATCATCAAAATGACTTTTTGAGAAATCCAATTAAAGTAATGTAAATAGTTTCTTATGAGATTAAAAATAACTAAAGTTCTTTAGCTTAATTCATTTTTATTCTTAGTATGCTCTAGCATTCCATACACAAACTATATATTATGATTTAAGGACAATATTTATCACAATAATCTTCAAGATCAAAAGTATAACACATAATTTCAGAAGATTTTCAACCATCATTACTTCAAATCCTCGTGCATAATATAATATCATTAAATATGGTTTCATAAAGTGTCTTCAATTAAAATCATTTTGTTTCGGCTAGTAAGCTTTGTGAAGTGTGTTGGATATGCGGTCATAAGCCTTGAGCAACCACTATCAAAATTTTAATTTTGCCCCTAGCTTTCGATTGTAGAGATGTTTACAAGAAAATTGATTTTCTTTTAGGTACTCATTTAACCTTGAGTTCCTCATAAATAGATCTACTTAACTTATCATTTTTCATTAAGTCATTTAAGGTTCCTTTAGGGACCCAAATTAATTAATGTGGACTATATCTCTTAAATGGATATTTATGAGCATAATGTCTAAATTTGCAACAAAAGTTACAATTGTTTCGGGGTGAAACATGTAAAATTGGGCCTTTAACAAAGATGGTTGGTTTTTGGTGAATATTACTCACATAGTCGATTCCATCTCTTCTATGAACATGATCCTTGTTAGAAAGGATCATGTTTAAGGATTTGCTTCATATTTCAAAATTTTCTAAGGTTTCATGTACTAGCAAATTTTCCTTTTTAAGCATATCTAATACTTCACATTTTGTACACGGAGGCAATATTTCATTATCATGCTTAATCCTTAATCTATCAAATTCACTAACAAGAGAGGCATGCTCCTTTTTTAATAATTTATACTTTTTACGAACTAATTTGCATTCATCATATAAATCCTGAAAATCATTCAATAATTAATCAAATGATAAATGGGCTTCGATTGAGTTACTTACCTTGTCGCCAAGTGCCATAAGTGCCTTCTTCTTCTTTAGCAACCTCTTCATTTTAAGTTCATTTTTATTCTTAATTTTATGTTTTATAAATTTTATAAATTTACTTGTAAGGAGTTCTATGTCATCATCACTTGAGCTTTCGCTCTAGTGGTCTTCTTTTATTCTAAGTGCCAAGTCCTTCTTGTTCTTTGGATGGTTATTCTCACATTCATCATGTTCATCATGTGCCTTAGACGTTATTTCATATGTCATCAATGAACTAATAAGTCCTTCTAGTGGAAAATTGTTTAAGTTCTTTGCCTCTTGTATTGTAGTTACTTTCGGATCCCAACTCTTTGGAAGGGATCTTAGAATCTTGTTTATAACTTCAAGATTATAAAAACATTTGCCAAGAGCTTTTAAACTATTGATGACATCCGTAAAACTGGGGTGCATGTCAATAATAGTTTCGCTTGGCTTCATACGAAACAATTCAAAATCATGCATCAAAAGATTAATTTTTGAATCTTTAATTCTACTAGTGCCTTCATGTGTTATTTCAAGAGTATGCCAAATGTTATGTATAATTTTATAAATAGAAACTCGATTAAATTCATTTTTATCCAAAACACAAAACAAAGAATTCATAGCTTCGGCATTCAAATAGAGTCTTCTTCTCCAAATCATTTTATTCGTTCATTGGAAGAGAAGACTTTTGAAATCTGTTTTCAATAATATTCTATAAATTAAAATCTAAATAAAGTAAGAAAACTCTCATTAAAGTTTTCCAATATGTGTAGTCTATCCCATTGAACATATGAGGACGAATGATAGAGTGACCTTCTTGAAAGCAAATAAAAGCCATTTCTCTTGGGTGTTAAACCAAACAAGAAAAAAATATGGCTTTGATACCAACTATTAGGACCAAGTTAGTGTTAGGATCAAGAGCTGGTACTAAGAGGGGGGGTGAATTAGTGCAGCGGATAAAAATATCAATTTTGAAAAATCCTTTCATACGATAAAACCGAACTTGGAAATGCTTAACTTTGAAAGCAAAATAAGAGCATATTGAAGGCAATTTGTAGTTAATATAAATTGCAGGAAGTAAATGCAAACCAGAGAACACACCAATTTTTAGTGGTTCGACCGTTGTGACTTACATCCACTCTATCGATTCCTCTTCCATCGAGGCCACCGGTATCCACTAGCGATCTTCCTTTAATAGGTGAAGATCAAACTCCTTCTTACACCCCTCCTCCTTTTCATAGGTTTAGGAGTCAACCTTTACAAGCACTCACTCCTCTCTCAAAACTTTTCTAACACTTAAAACTTGATGAGGATTCTCACAAGAGATTTCTATAGCATTTTTCCCTTTTTAAACTCTTTGTGCTTGTGTGTTTTAACCAGGGATGAGAGGGGTATTTATAGGTTTCAAGTTCATTCAAACTTGGAGCCTAAAAACATCTCATCTTGGGTTTTCCGAGCACGGGCAGTACCACCGCCTAATGTCAGTCTGATACTAACATTGCGCTGGGCGGTACCATCACCTAGTCTAGTGGTACCACCGCCTGGGAGGCTGTGTTGGGTGGTACCACCACACAGACTGGCGATGCTACCGCCTGACACCTTGCTAGGGGCAGTACAATCACCCAAACTAGCGGTACCATCACCTGACACAGTCTCGAAGACTATACCATGACGTGCCACTTCTTGGGGTACTGTTTGGGCTTCTCATTGGGCCTAACATAGTCCTTACATGGGCCCAACTGGCCCCTAATTGGGTTGGCCCAAATCCAAACCCAATTACATGCTAACTACGATTCCTAAGACTTATTCTAAGCTAAACAAGTCCCTATGTCTTGGTTTTTTCCTGTGAGCTTCCGACGATCTTCCAACAATCTCTCGGCAATGTTCCGACGGACTCCCGGCAAGCTCCTAGACTTCATGACGTTCTTCTTGGTGAGTTCTGACAAGCTTCTCTAGCAAGCTCCGAGACTTCTTGGTTAGTTCCACTAGAACTTCCGACGAATGTCTAGACTTCCGACGAACTTTCGAACTCCTAACGAAATCACGTCCTTGACTCTGGGACTTCATTTTGCTTTATGTCTTACTATTGTAGTTAATCCTGCACATGTAAAAGCACACTTCGATCTAGAAAATTAATACTAAGCATTAATCATGTTGTCCGGCATGTCATTGGTCCCTCGATGCTTCGTCCGATTCTTCGGTGCATCGTCCTCTCTTGTGGCCTATTGCCCAATCGGCCAGTTGACTTCGCAACTCCGATATCCTTGGTGCAATATCCGCTCTTCTTGGCCCGATGCCTGAATCCATGGCCAGCCTTCTATTGATACATCGACCGATCCATTGGCTCGATGTCCAATCTTCTAACATGTTTTCCATCGGCACAACATGATTCTTACTACTTTAATTGTCTCATCCTGATCGAAGCATCCTATGTCACTAAAACCGTAGATCAAATCATAAACACTTATCAATTGATTTCATCATCAAGATACGAGATTCAACAATCTCTCCCTTTTTGATGATGACAACCAATTAATGACGGAGTTAACCTTAACTCCTAGAGTTTAAACAAACTCCCCCTATCAATATGCCATATTCATAGAACCTTGAATTCAAGCCGAATTCAAGTCATTGAAAATTTCATCATGAATATTTACAATACATCATGCATAACATGATCATACTTCTCCCCCATTGTCATCAACAAAAAGGAGAAGTGTACCTTTCATGTGTTTGGACATAATTTCAACACATTGCATAATTAACATAATCTCCTATTTTATCATCATGCAATTTTGCTATCATCATAGATATGCCAGGTAGTAAGATAGCAAGTTCTATAACATACAAGCTAGCAAAAATTTCGAAAGCAAATGCAAGATAGCTTTCTTGTTGAAATGTGTAAGCTAGCGATTCTTGCTTCCTATTGCAATGTGCAAGTTGCAAGTTTTGCTTTTTGAGATTGGCAAGATAGTGATGTTCAAGATAGCAAGCTCTTTTTTCTCTTTTGAGAAGTGCTATTCTTTGCTTCCTTTGCAAAATGCAAGCTAGCAAAATGCAAGATAACAAGCTAGCAAGAGACAATGTTTTACATGAAGCAAGCTACATAAAGTACGTTTGCATCTTCTCTTGACTTGTGCAAGCTAGCTATCTCCCCCTTTATCATTGTCAAAAAGAAGGGAATAATATAATTTTGTATCTCTTTTTCTCTTTATAATAATTTTCAAATCATGACAAAGGAAAATAGCATAGATGAAAATTCAAGTCATGAATATCAAAACAATTATTTTATCATTAATATTTCATCATTGTATGCATCATTATCATAAGTTAAAGTATTACATGCATAATACTAAATCATCATGTATATAAAATATAAAATCATCATTCTAGAGTATTATTTCAGAAAATGATAATTATTGATTTTTACATTATTTCAAAAAATCATAGTGTTACATGTATTTTTATCTAAGGGAAAAATCATAGTGTTGCATGCATCATTCCAAAACATTTCAAGCCATACAAGTCATAAATACAAAGAAATCATGTCATGAAGGATAAGACCAATTAAATACCAAAAGACATTATTCATATAGTAAATCTCTTCTTTAAATAAAATACCAAGAAAAAATCGGTGGAGTACAAAGAAGAGATCTTGAAAAAAAAAATCTCAAGTAATTCTAAGAGATCAAGATCATGATTTGAATAAAAACTCATTCAAATTCAAATCGTCAAATCAAAATTATTTTCAAGAGATTCATAAAAAGATGATCAAATAGATTCATCAAAGTCAATAAGATAGAGAAAAAGAATTTTCAAGAAAAATACTTTTCTCTTTTTAGTTGTTTCAATTCATGTGATTTATTTAATAGCAATTTCATTTATGCCAAATAAAAACATGCATCAATATTTAAAACCAAAAAATCCACTTTCATTACCCTAAAAATCGATAATCCATCAATCGCAAGAATCATCATGCATAATTTCGAAATATAAATTTATTAAGTATGATCACAAATTACATTATTTCATCAAGCATAATTTCATATTTTCAATCAGAATTATTTTGTTTCTTTATCATAAAATATGTATTTTTCTTTTTAGGGGAATCTAACTTTTTAAGCTTAGTTTTCGATACAAAATCCATGCATCATCATTAAGCATGATATCAAACTTTTTAATATTTTCATTAAGACATTAAGCATGGTTTTAATCAAAATCAGAAATCATCAAGATACACATTATTTCTTCTTGAAAAACATTCATAGGATTATCATTAGATTTAAATCTAATATTTTGTTCCATTAACATAAAACATGAAATTTTCATAATAATTTTCAAAATTACTAGCATGATCTTAATTTTTGCATTTTTATAACATTATTAAACATGTATTTTTTAAGAAAAATAATTTTTTTAAACTAAATAAAAAAAGAAATGCATCATGAAAATCATCATATAATTTCAAAATAAATTAAAGGCTTTTTTATTACCTCATCGTCGAATGCCGTTAAGGCGTAGTTTGCCACCTTGTCTTTTTTAATTTTCTCTTAGTTTTCGGAGGAGCTCGATTCATCCCAATTTGTGTTCTTCTTCTTGCGTTTAAAGCAAGTAGTTGCGTTCTTTTTGTTCTTTAATTTTTGTTTCATTAACTTTTTAAATTTCTTAGTGAGTTTAAGTTCACCATCATTGGAGCTTATGCTCGAGTGGTCTTCAATTATTCTAAGTTCAAAATCCTTCATGTTCTTTAGAAGGTTGTTCTTGAGTTCTTCACGTGCATTGCACGTCATTTCATAGGTCATCAAAGACCCTATTAGTTCTTCAAGAGGATAACGGTTCAAATCCTTGGCCTCTTATATGGTCGTTACTTTAGTGTCCCAAGTTTTAGAAAGCGATCGTAAAATCTTGTTTATAAGTTCAAAATCTGAAAAACATTTGCCAAGAGCTTTTAAACCATTGACGATATCTGTAAAACGGGCGTACATATCAACAATGGTTTCACTCAGCTTCATATGAAAAAGTTCAAAATCATTCATTAAAAGGTCAATCTTAGAATCTTTAATTCTATTCATGCATTCATGTGTGACTTCGAGAGTATGTCAAATATCGAAGGCCGTTTCGCATAAAGAAATCCCGATTAAACTCAGTTTTATTATAAGGCGCAAAATAGAGCATTCATAGCTCTAGCATTTAAAGAAAAAGTCTTCTTCTCCAAATCATTCCAATCTTTCACCGGAAGAGAAGACATTTTAAAACTAGTTTCGATAATATTCCATAAATTCAAATCCAATGAAAGCAAAAAAACTCTCATTCGAGTTTTCCAATAAATGTAGTTCGTCCCATTGAAAAAGGGAGGACGAATGAAAGAGTGATACTCTTGAAAGCTGAAAAGAGCTATTTCTCTTTGGGTGTTAAACCAAATAAGAAAACGAGGCTCTGATACCAATTGTTAGGATCAAGAGCCGGCACTAAGAGGGGGGGTGAATTAGTGTAACGGCTAAAAACGTCAGTTTTCGAAAATCCTTTCATACGATAAAATCGAACTCGAAAATGCTTAACTTTAAAAGTGAAGTAAGAGCATATTGAAGGTAGTTTGCAGTTAATATAAATTGCAGGAAGTAAATGCAAACCAGAGAACTTGCCAATTTTATAGCGGTTCGGTCGTCATGACCTACATCCACTCCATCGATTCCTCTTCCGTCGAGGCCACTGGCATCCACTAGCGATCTTCCTTTAATAGGCGAAGATCAAACTCATTCTTACACCCCTCTCCTCCTTTTCATAGGTTTAGGAGTCAACCTTTATAAGCACTCACTCCTCTCTTAAACTTTTCTAACACTTAGAACTTGAGGAAGATTCTCACAATAGATTTCTATAGCGTTTTTCCCTTTTTAAACTCTCTGTGCTTGTGTGTTTTAACCAGGGATGAGAGGCGTATTTATAGGCTTCAAGTTGATTCAAACTTAGAGCCTAAAAACATCTCATCCCGGATTTCTCGGGCACGAGAGGTACCACCACCTACGCTGGGGGGTACCACCGCCTGCGCTGGGCGGTACCACCGCCTAGTGTCAGTATGATACTGACACTGCATTGTGTCACGGACAAACTTCAAAACAGGATGTTGGATGTAATGCTTATATATGTCCGTGTCTTTTGGCATGTTCATGCCTTGTACTGCATGTAGAGGGGCGGCCGAAGTCTTAATAGTCCCATTTTAGTTGGGTTGGTGGCCTCTTTAGGCTTGTAAATAAAGGTTGTGTCATGTGGACATGTGCGAGAGATTTTCGATCTGTAATGGACCATTTTACCCTTTGTTGTGCCATTGTTAAGAGCTTGTAAAGTCTGTTTGTAATTTGCATTGTCTATGAAGTGTTTTTCGGAGATGTTTGCTTGTGATCCCGATTGAGGCGTTCTCTCTAACCCGTTCTCTCTTTTGGTGGTCCTAAGGGATAATGGGAGGCTTCGAGGAGACTAACATTTGCGGACGGACATGCAAGGGTGCCGCACGACTTAGGCAAAACCAGCTAAGTTCGTGACAGATGGTATCAGAGTGGGACAAGCACTCATAGAAACACTTAGCATGCAAACGTGGGGGACCTAGCGGGGCTGCGTTGAGGGCAGTCAGCACACGCGCGACCGTTTGGGGGAAAACGAGCATGGAGATGTAGGGAAAAGGAGTCGCTAGGAGGAGCAGGCATCTGACATTGGCATTCAGAGGAATGCCAACCCTTCGCGCAAGAGGCACCACGAGAACAAATAAGTTTGGAAGAATGCGGAGCGCACAAAGGTTGGGATGGTTGAGTTTGAGCTACGACTCAACGTTGACAACCATACTTGATGGTGCTCAAGGCAAGCGAGGCGCTTGGCAAAGGATGAGACCATGCAAGGTGAAAGAGTTATTCAGCGATCGAAAGAGTTGTGCAAAGCTCACAGAAGTGAGGGGAATTGCTAACTCAAAGAATTCGATACTCATGCATAGGCTTGTATGCGGACGATGGAATGTTCGTGGCCATCCCAAGGCGACCGAAACTCAGCACCATGGAGCATTAAAACTTTCTCTTCGGCATGTGAAGGATACATCCGTAGGAGGCTGAAGTGTGTAACGAGTTCAGCATGTTGCTAGGCCTTGAGTGGTGCAGCGGGGGCTGTATTGACGTGGAGTCGCAATCTAGCAAGTGCGTTTGCAGGAGGCAGAACAATGCACAGTTTGCTCAGTAGATCGGAGTAGTCCAAGGGGATGATGGTCTCCGAAACGAAGAGAGATGTTGCTCCAATGGGATAGTTATCCAGGAGGGATAAGTCCTGGCTCTCCAGAGGGAGAATCATGTGAGATGGACCTCACATGTTGAGGAGGAGTACCTCAACAAACAACAACTCCACGAAGCTCGATGGACTGAGCAAGCGGCGAGGAGTTGTCGCATGATCTCGCTTGAGAGAATGCATTGGTGGATGCATTGCGAGATCAAGTGGGGGAGTGACCTAAAGCAACTTAAATGAAGGCACACTTGGAGTCGATGTGGAGATCGGACTCAAGGGAGGGCTGACCCGTGGAATGGTGGGCGCGAGGGCCACCATCAACTCAATGCAAAAATGAGGAGCGGAGCAACTAGGGTGTAACTTGGCGAAGTACCCAAGCCATATGAAGGGAGCCAGCATAGAAGTTGGAACATGGAGCGGAGGCACAGTGCTTTCCTTAGACAGAGGTCAAGGACATGAACTCTTACAGAGGCAAGAGTAGAATCATGTTGTTCCATGAGTCCTTCATTCTGACAGAGCGGACTCATCTTGCATGGTGCCAAAGGCGAAGGGAGCTTCTAGGCACATGCACCTTATCTCGGAGGAGCATTTGATGGAGGAACTAAGGACACTCAATTTGCAGAGGCGAAGTTGAGTTCAGAAGGCCTTAGCACAGGGCAAGAGGATGCAGAGGCGGGTACTCTTGAAGAATATGCCACAGTGTTACCATTCAAGTTGCCATGAAGGAAGCGGTGCATAGCGGAGATTGTGCTAGTAGGGGAAGTGGCCCAGGATCCAGACAATGGTGCACAAACTACAGTGAAGTCGGTGGACTTCGAGAGCTACTAGGCGACTGACTGTCCTAGAGTGGTGCTTCATCTAGGTGTGACCCAAGAGTGGGTGGATGAATGTCGATTGCCAAAAGAGCGAACAAAATCGAAGGTGGAAGAGACCCTGCGATGTATTGGCAGAGGCCACATATGGAGGGTTCACAATTCGAGTTTATTCCACAAGGATCAGAATGCAATGGAGATGTCACCAGGAGGCGACATGGTGCAGCGGATCGTGGTGGAATAGTTCGTGGCAATGTGATACACACAACATAGACCCATGAGGGATTAGATCATATGGAGGTATGATCAGGAGCTATTGGGAGCTCCACTTCGGTGAACAACACGACGACAAGAAGGGCTATGGATTTAAGGAGTGAAGGCCATGATACCGCAGAGGCGGGTCTTCCAAGCGTGCATCGAATTTTGCATCGGATGAAAACCTTGGTCATCAGCATATGGGGGCTGTGTTCCACCAAAGGAAAAGTTCGAATGCAAGTACCAGTGAGTCCCATGGGAGAGACTTGATCATATAGAGGTATGATCGAAGCAGTTGGAGAGTTGGACTGCTTCAGAGCTCAGATTCGCTTAAGGGAGCCCGACAAGTCAGAGGACAAGGTCGAGTAAGCGAACGTTGCTACCAAGGAAGCTAAGGAGAACAGAATCGGTGCAAACCCTACAATTTGATGGCAAAGGCTATGCATGGGAGTTGCAGTCTGTCTTTCCATCGACCAAACAGACTGCTTGGAGAACACAGAGGTGTTGAAGCAGGGGGTCGAAAGGGGTGACGAAGCGACGACAAGTCCAGAGGGACTTAGCTACCCAAAATCAAGCATCAGTCAGAATGTAAGTGGACTCAGAGGAGTGCCACGGAGACATATCTACTGATCGTGAAGAAAAGGGATGCAGATGTGAGGCAACGGATAGTAGGGCCATAGGCATGGCAGCGCTATGGTACCGCAAAGGCAAGACTTCCATGAAAGTCATTGATCCCTTGCTTTCATGGAGGGAGAGCGCTTGGTCGTGAAAGGGGCCGAGGAGGTGGAGCATGCAGAAGCAATCTCCAAGTATTGAGACAAGGCTGAAGGGTAGAGGCCGACGAACTTCGTAAGACTGGTGTCAATGAGCTTCTCATCAAAATAGCCGAAAGTGAAGGACTTCGGGTCATTCAAGAGTGCATAACCAAAGAATGAAGCAGGCAGTAAGCGGTGCTGTACCTTTGCTACTCAGTGGAGTAGGCGGCAGGGTTGATGGAGAAGACGGTACAATCCTAGAAGGGACCAAACCTATGAGAGAATTACTCCAAGTTGGAGTGAAAATTTCCTGCATTCCAGAAGTTCGATGGCATTGAGAAGGTGAATCACAGTAACTAACTCAACGCAAGGAGTGCAAACACTTCAAGTGCTTCAGAAGTGTGAGCAAAGAGCAGGCGAAAGCCAGTAACCAACTCGATGCATGGAGTACAACCTCGAGGAGGTGGGCGAAGTCAAGTAACCTTTGCCTTCTCAACTCTTAAGAGAATGGGTGAAATCGAGTACCCCAATTCTCTTATCTATCCAGCAGAGGAGCTCTACAGATGTTCAAAGACCCTTCAAAGATAATGGAAGACAATAGTTGTCAAATCCTCACCAATGGTGATCAGTTCTACTGAGAGTAGATTGTCCGCTTCATTTCCCAACGAAATGCCAATCGAAAACGGAAGTTATGCGAACCTACTTAGATGTGACAACTAACTGAAAGAAGAGTCAATGAGCAGATTTTGTGGAGGAAGGACCCAAAACTTCAGAAGTTTGCGAGACGATGCTCGTTAAAGCTCCAACAAGCATCCACCCAGTTCAAGCAGCATGAGGCATTTTGAGAGACTGGCGTAGTAAGGATGGTCTTTTCATTCATTTGGGGGATCCGTAGGAATCAACAAGGATCAACACAACTCAGCCAACCCCACACTAGAGTTAGAGTCATTGGTGAGTTGAAGCAGCATGGCGGATCAAAAGTTCGACTACTCAAAACAGCAGTGGAGAGTAGTTGGGAGCCAAGAGGTGCATTGTAGCTGGAGCAGAAGATTGAAGACTCAGCAAAGGCGATGAGTTGTAGTGTCGACAAAGGCTTCAATGAGGACGTCGAAGGAATAAGTGGGGGAGAATGTCACGGACAAACTTCGAAACAGGATGTTGGATGTAATGCTTATATATGTCTGTGTCTTTTGGCATGTTCATGCCTTGTACAGCATGTAGAGGGGCGGCCGAACGCTTAATAGTCCCATTTTAGTTGGGTTGGTGGCCTCTTTAGGCTTGTAAATAAAGGTTGTGTCATGTGGACATGTGCGAGAGATTTTCAGTCTATAATGGACCATTTTACCCTTTGTTGTGCCACTGTTAAGAGCTTGTAAAGTTTGTTTGTAATTTGCATTGTCTATTAAGTGTTTTTCGGAGATGTTTGCTTGTGGATCCCGATTGAGGCATTCTCTCTAACCCGTTCTCTCTTTTGGTGGTCCTAAGGGACAATGGGAGGCTTCGAGGAGACTGACCTTTGCGGACGGACACACAAGGGTGCCGCACGACTTAGGCAAAATCAGCTAAGTCCGTGACAATTGGGCGGTACCATTGCTTGGAAGGCTGTGCTGGGTGGTACCACTGCCTAGACTGGCGGTACCACCGCCTAGCACCCTGCCAGGGGCAATATAACTACCCAGACTGGCGGTACCACCGCTTGACACAGTCTCAAAGACTGTGCCTTGATGGTGCCACTTCTTGGGGCACTGTTTGGGCCTCTCATTGGGCCCAATACAGTCCTTACATGGCCCCAACTGGCCCCTAATTGGGTTGACCCAAATCCAAACCCAATTACATGCTAACTACGAATCCTAAGACATATTCTAAGCTAAACAAGTCCCTATATCTTGGTTTCTTCCGGCGAGCTTTCAACGATCTTCCGGTGAATTTCCGATGATCTCTCGATACTATTCCGGCAGACACCCGACAAGCTCCTGGACTTCACGACGATCTTCTTGGTGAGTTCCAACAAGCTTCTCTAGCAAGCTCCGAGACTTCTCGGCTGGTTCCGCTAGAACTTCCAATGAACATCCGGACTTCCGATGAACTCTCGAACTCCCAACAAAAATGCGTCCTTGACTCTGGGACTTCATTTTGCTATATGCCTTACTATTGTAGTTAATCCTGCACATATAAAAACACACTTCGATCTAGACAATTAATACTAAGCATTAATCATGTTGTCCGGCATGTCATTAGTCCCTCGATGCTTCGTCCGATTCTTTGGCGCATCGTCCTCTCTTGCGGCTTATTGCCTAATCGGTCAGTTGACTCCACAACTCCGATATCCTTAGCACACTATCCGCTCTTCTTGGCCCAAAGCCTTCTGTCGATACGTCAACCGATCCACCAGCTCGACGTCCAATCTTCTGATATGTTTTCCTCCGATACAACATGATTCTTTCTGCTTTAATTGTCTCATCCTGATCGAAGCATCCTGCGTCTCTAAAAACACAAATCAAATCATAAACACTTATCAATTGGTTTCATCATCAAAATACAAGATTCAATAGTTGGAACTAAGAGGGGGGGGTGAATCAGTGCTTTCATAAAAGTTACGTCGATTCTAAAATCTCGTTCGATAAAATTTATATTAGAAAACTGTTAACTTGAAAATATGTACAAAAGTATAATAAGCATAGTGAAAGTAGTATGTAATCAGTTTATAATATAAATGATAAATATAAAGTAAATGCAAACCATATTTTATAGTGGTTCGGTCATTGTGACATATATCCACTACCGATTCCTCTTCACTCGAGACTACCAGCTTCCACTACCGGTCTTCCTTCAATGGGTGAAGACCAACTACTCTCTTATAACTCTTTCTTCTTTTCATAGGTTTAGGAGACAACCCTTAAAAGCCTCACACCTCTCTTAAATTTTACTTGTTTTACATATAAAGTAAATGCAAACCATATTTTATAGTAGTTCGGTCATTGTGACATATATCCACTACCGATTCCTCTTCACTCGAGACTACCGGCTTCCACTACCAGTCTTCTTTCTTCTTTTCCTATCTACTTGTTTTACTTTATAGGAGCTCAACATAAATTTTGGGATCACAGGGGGAGGTCGGCCATACATAGCCTCATAGGGAGTACATTTTATGGATGAATGATAAGTTGTATTATACCACCACTCGACCTAGGGAAGCCACTTTGTCCACTCTTTTGGTCGGTCACTGGTGAAGCATCTGAGGTATGTCTCCAAGCATTTATTCACCACTTCAGTCTGGCCGTTGGCTTGTGGGTGATATGCCGTACTCATTTTCAATTTAGTGCCTTGCATTTGAAATAACTCTATCCAAAATCTGCTCATGAAGACCCTATCATGATCACTTATAATAAATCTTGGCATCCCATTAAATTTTATAATATTCTCCATAAAGATTCGAGCAATACTAGAAGCAGTGTAAGGATTATGAACAGCTCAAAAGTGAGCATAATTTGTAAGGAGATCAACCAAAACAAGAATTATACCTTTTCCTTGTGATGAGAGAAGCCCTTTGATGAAGTCCATTGATATATCAGACTATATTGAGTCCGGGATGGGTAGAGGTTGTAGCATTCTGGGACTTGCCACTGTCTCGCCTTTATGTCATTGACATACATCACATTGTGCCACAAATTTAGCAATACTATTTTTCATCCCAACACAATAAAAATTTTGCTTAATTCTCTTATAGGTTCTAAGGAACCCAAAGTGCCCGATCATAGGGGTAAAATGCATCTCTTGAAGGATGGTCTTTATGCAAGTAGAATTTGGCACAAGCACAATGCATCCCTTATAGCATAATTCTTTTAAGTCCCAACTGCACTGAGCCATATAGCTTGGTGCTTCCTCCAATTTTTTTATGATCTTACTAGTATAAGTGAGGGGGCAGCCATCTTGTATTAGTACAATAACAATTTCAACTCCGGAGGCATCGGCTTCAATAACAAAAGTCTTGCCGATGTTTGGTAGCGGTAGTACGGGCATTGTCCTCATTATAGCTTTAAGTTCATCGAAGGCAGTGGTGGCTTTGTGATAAGACCCTAGTAGGGTTGGGTCCTACTCAACCAAGAAGCTACTAATAAAACTCTATTAGATTGTAATAAACCTCACCTAGTTGCCTCTATCCTATAAAGAAGAGTGGCTAGGGTTTATATTTGGGCCTTTGGGCTTCCTAGCCGCTGCCCCCTTTTATTGGGCTAGTTGGTTAGGGTTGAGGGCAAAAGGGGTAACTCACTTAGGAAGCAGCCCCTAGGGCTAGGGTTTGGAGACCTATATAAGCATGTAGCCTCCATCTCTTTGAGAATAAGATCTACCTACAATTGAAGCCATTTGGCCGACTTCTAGAAGGGTGGAATCCCTATAGTGTTCCAAGGAGTGATCTCCCTTAAAGATCAATCTACATAGAATTCCTTGTTGAATCTTGAATTTTGATTATGAAACCAATTGATAGTATTTATTGATATAAGAGAGGGGGTGACCATCTTGCATTAGTACAACACCAATTCCGACTTCGGAGGCATCGACTTCAATAACAAAAGTCTTATCGAAGTCAAGTAGTGCTAGTATGGGAGTTGTCGTCATTGCGGCTTTAAGTTCGTCAAAGACGGTGGTGCCTTTGTCTGACCATTAGAAAGCATCTTCTTTCAATAAGGAAGTAAGGGGTACACTGATCTTTCCATAGTTTTTCGCAAACTTGCGGTAGTAGCCTGTTAAACCGAGAAAGTCGCATAGCGATTTTATGTTCCTCGGGATCGACTAGTTCTGCATTGCTTCAATTTTGGAGGGGTCCACCACCATACCTTCCTTTGATATGATATACCTAGGATATTTCACCTTTTGTTGAAGAAAGCTACACCTCGATTTTTTGACAAAACGAACATCTTCTCACAAAATCATCAAAACAAGTCGTAAGTGCTGAAAATAACTTTCAAGAGAAGGGTAGTAAATAAGGATATCGTCGAAGAAAACCAACACAAACTTATGAAGATAATTCTGAAAAATATCATTCATAAGGCTCTGGAAGGTGGAGGGAGCATTGGTGAGACCAAAGGGTATTACCAAAAATTCGTAGTGGCTGTTGTGTGTTCAAAAGGCGATTTTCAGTGTGTATTCTTCGCACACTCGTATTTGATGATACTTGGATCGAAGGTCCAGGTTTGTGAAGACTCGTGCTCCCTTTAATTCATCAAGCAATTCATCTACTACTAGAATAGGGTATTTTTCCTTGATGGATATGCTGTTGAGAGCTCGATAATCAATGTACATTCGTCATGTTCCATCCTTCTTTCGTACGAGGAGCACCGGTGAAGAGTAGGGGCTACAACTTGACCAAGTAACTCCTGTTTCGAGTATCTATTTTACAGTCCTTTCTATTTCATCATTCTATAGATGTGGATACCAATATGGCCATATATTTGCTAGAGGTTTGCTCGGAAGAATCGGTATACAGTGTTCATGTCGATGGGTAGGAGGTAGGTTACGCGGTTTGTCAAATATATCTGAAAATTCAGCAAGCAAAGGAAGTAGGATTGGATCTTCAAATTATATTGGCTCTCCTTTAGTTTGCTGCTCAAATTGTACTGAAAGCCGCTGCATACTTTGTGCATAACATTTTCCATTCGTTGTGTGCAAATTGTCGTTACGTCGCCCCCACGTTTCCTGTGCATAATCACTTTTTTCCACTTACTGTAAAATTTCATAATTAGTTTCATAAAATTTCAGAAAATATCACCGACGTTTCCTGTGCATAATCACTTTTTTCCACTTACTGTAAAATTTCATAATTAGTTTCATAAAATTTCACCTAATGTCATCAGCCATTTGATGTTGAGAATGGCCTCATAATCATCAAGAGGGAGGAGGAGAAATCTACAATGTCATCAACCATTGTAATATTTCATTCGCAACCTCTTCCTCATACTCTATAAGGGTTCCTCCCTCCAAGTTGCTACTCTAAACTCTCCCTGCCCAGATACCAAATGTCACGACCCGGGTCTGATGAGCTAACTGGCCAATAACTCCCCACTTCCGATGAAGGTGGTGGCTCCACGCCGTGATGAGTTGAGCGGGAGTTAACGTAGTACACTCATCAGGCCATTATAAGCTAATCATATACATTCCCCACTTCCGATGTGGGACTAATGGGATATTACATTATCCACAACTCAATTAGCTTAACTACCTCGTCAAGGTCGAACATAACCCAGATCGAACCCTAGAATAGTGCATGTGAGGATTAACTCAATGGTGGGTCAAGGTCGAACATAACCCAGATCGAACCCTAGCATAGTGCATGTGAGGATTAACTTAATGGTGGCTCCACGTCGTGATGAGTTCTCTGACTCCATCCACGGGTAGCCCTTTCCTACTCGAGCCCTCTCACCCTGCCCAAATGCTAGGTCGGCTCTGATACCAAATGTCACGACCCGGTTCTGATGAGCTAACTGGCTAATAACTCCATTTTGGTCCATCAATCGCGGACCAAAATGCTTAGGCGGGAGTTAACGTAGTACACTCATCAGGCCCTTATAAGCTAATCAAACACATTCCCCACTTCCGATATGGGACTAATGGGATATTACATTATCCCCAACTCAATTAGCTTGAAGTCCTCGTCAAGGTCGAACATAACCCAGATCGAACCCTAGCATAGTGCATGTGAGGATTAACTCAGTGGTGGCTCCACGCCGTGATGAGTTCTCTGACTCCATCCACGGGTAGCCCTTTCCTACTCGAGCCCTCTCACCCTGCCCAAATGCTAGGTCGGCTTTGATACCAAATGTCACGACCCGGGTCTGATGAGCTAACGGGCCAATAACTCCATTTTGGTCCTTCAATCGCGGACCAAAATTCTTAAGCGGGAGTTAACGTAGTACACTCATCAGGCCCTTATAAGCTAATCATACACATTCCCCACTTCCGATGTGGGAATAATGAGATATTACATTATCCCCAACTCAATTAGGTTGTCGTCCTCGTCAAGGTCGAACATAACCCAGATCAAACCCTAGCATAGTGCATGTGAGGATTAACTCAGTGGTGGCTCCATGCCAGAGTTAACGTAGTACACTCATCAGGCCCTTATAAGCTAATCATACACATTCCCCCACTTCCGATGTGAGACTAATGGGATATTACATTATCCCCAACTCAATTAGCTTGACGTCCTCGTCAAGGTCGAACATAACCCAGATCGAACCCTAGCATAGTGCATGTGAGGATTAACTCAGTGGTGGCTCCACGCCGTGATGAGTTCTCTGACTCCATCCACGGGTAGCCCTTTTCTACTCGAGCCCTCTCACCCTGCCCTAATGCTAGGTCGGCTCTGATACCAAATATCACGACCCGGGTCTGATGAGCTAACTGGCCTGATGAGTGTACTACGTTAACTCCCGCTTAAGCATTTTGGTCCGCGATTGAAGGACCAAAATGGAGTTATTGGCCAGTTGGCTCATCAGACTCAGGTCGTGAAATTTGGTATCGGAGCCGACCTAGCATTAGGGCAGGGTGAGATGGCTCGAGTAGGAAATGGCTACCTGTGGATGGAGTCAGAGAACTCATCACGGCGTGGAGCCACCACTGAGTTAATCCTCACATGCACTATGCTAGGGTTCGATCTGGATTATGTTCGACCTTGACGAGGACGTCAAGCTAATTGAGTTGGGGATAATGTAATATCCTATTAGTCCCACATCGGAAGTGGGGAATGTGTATGATTTGCTTATAAGGGTCTGATGAGTGTACTACGTTAACTCTCGCTTAAGAATTTTGTTCCGCGATTGAAGGATCAAAATGGTATAATGTAATATCCCATTAGTCCAACATCGGAAGTGGGGAATGTGTATGATTAGCTTATAAGGGCCTGATGAGTGGACTACGTTAACTCCTGCTTAAGCATTTTGGTCCGCGATTGAAGGACCAAAATGGAGTTATTGGCTAGTTGGCTCATCAGACTCAGGTCGTGACATTTGGTATCAGAGCCGACCTAGCATTAGGGTAGGGTGAGAGGGCTCGAGTAGGAAAGGGCTACCCATAGATGGAGTAAGAGAACTCATCACGGCGTGGAGCCACCATTGAGTTAATCCGCAAATGCACTATGCTAGGGTTCAATCTGGGTTATGTTCGACCTTGACGAGGACGTCAAGCTAATTGAGTTGGGGATAATGTAATATCCTATTAGTCCCACATCGGAAGTGGGGAATGTGTTTGATGAGCTTATAAGGGCCTGATGAGTGTACTACGTTAACTCCTGCTTAAGCATTTTGGTCCACGATTGAAGGACCAAAATGGAGTTATTGGCCAATTAGCTCATCAGACCCGGTTTATGACATTTGTGTTGAATCTCGTATTTTGATGATGAAACTACTTGATATATGTTTAGGGCCGGTGGATCCGTCGATGTATCGATAGAAGGCTTCGGGCCGTGGACTCGGGCATCGGGCCAAGAAGAGCGGGTATTTTGCCAAGGATATCGGAGTTGCGGAGTCAACTAGCCAATTGGGCAATAGGCTGCAGGAGAGGACGATGCGCCGAAGAATCGGACGAAGACCAATGACATGCCGGACAACTTGGTTAATTGCTTATGATTAATTGTCTCGATCGAAGTTTTGTTTTAATTATGTAGGATTAACTACGATGGAAGAAAGACATGCAGCAGAAGTTGCGCCGGAGTCAAGACAATGATCACGTTGGGAGTTCGAGAGTTTGACGGAAGTTCGGACAGTCGTCAGAGGTTCTGCGGGAACGAATCCGAGAAGTCCATGAGCTTGCCAAAGAAGCTCGTCAGAACTCGCCAAGTGGATCGTCGCAAGTCCAGGAGTTTGACGGAAGTCCGCAGGAGCATCACCGAGGGTTCATCGGATGATCGACGGAAGTTCACCGGAAACTCGCCGGAAGAAGCGATTAACGCACCGGGGCAAGCTACAGAAATTGTCTTAGGATTTATCGTAGTTAGCACAATAATTAAGTTGGAAATGGGAGGTGATCCTAATAGCTTAATCTTGGGGCAATTGGGCCCCTGAAAAACCCAAATTAGGCCGAATGGATCTACCCATTCGGACCCTGATTGCTGTGGGAGGTGCAATCGCCCAAGCCAGGAGGTAGCACCGCCTGGGCTAAGTCTCCCAGGGAGACTGGGTGGTGCAAACGCCCCAGCCATGAGGTTGCACCACCTGGGCTCAATCTCCGAGCGAGACTGGACGGTGCAACCTCCCCTGACAGGAGGTAGCACCGCTTGAGCTCGGTCTTCGAGCTCTGGCAGGCAGTGCAACCGCCCCAGTCAGGAGGTGCAACCGCCCCTGACAGAGGTGGCACCGCCCAGAGGCTCAGTCTTCGAGCTCTGCCAAGCGGTGCAACCGCCCCAGTCAGGAGGTGCAACTGCCTGATCCCGGAATTCCGGGAATTGATAGTTTTGAGCTCCAAATTTGAATTGGGTTGGGGCCTATAAATACCCCACCCATTCAGCACTGAAAGAATGATCTTACACCGAAATCTTGATCTTTTTCTGTGATTCTTAGAGCTTAAAATTGTTGTAAAGGCCTAAAGTTCTTCTCCCTCTATTCTTCCAAGTTCTGAGTTGTAAAGAGAGGAGAGAAAATTCTGTAAGGGTTGTCTCCTAAGCCCATCAAAAGGAGTGAAACTATAAAAGGGTGGTTGGCCTTTGCCCATTAAAGGAAGGCCTCTAGTTGACGTCGGTGACCTCGTCGATGGAGGAAGCTAAAAGTGGAGTAGGTCAAGATTGATTGAACCACTCTAAATCTCGGTTTGCATTTACTTTGAGCATTTTATCTTTACTACAAACCTCCTAAATAGCTACTGCCTTCTACACTTTTACGAACGAGTTTCTAAGTTTAGAGCTTTCCAAATCTGCGTTTAGATGTAAATCGACTTTTTCGTATAATCATTACATTTTAGTTTACGTTTACGGTTTGATTTCAATCATAACTGTAAACTGCCTTCTGCGCATTTATAAAACGTATCTCAAAGTTCAGTATCTTCAAAATCGGCATTTAGACGTAAACCGGTTTTATCGTACGAATGTCGCATTTCAGTTTACTCTTGTATTCTGATTTTCATCATAAACTGCAAACTGCCTTCGTAGATTTACTTTAACGTCATCTCGCTTAATCTTAAGTTAAAGTAATCTTAGAATCGGCTTTTACATCGAAATCGTTTTTATCAAACGAACGCAGCTTTCGATTTTAATAGTAAAAGATTTCCGCTGCACTAATTCGCCCCCCCCTTAGTGCTCTTGATCCTAACGATTGGTATCGGAGCGGGGTTTTTCTCATTTCGGATTTACACCCGAGTGAAATGGCTCTTTATGGCTTTCAAGAGGGCTTATCAGTTGTTCGTCCACCGTTGTTTAACGGATTGGACTACACTTATTGGAAAACTCGAATGAGAGTTTTCTTAATTTCTTTGAATTTGGATTTATGGAATATCATTGAAAACGATTTTCAACTTCCCTCTAAACTGATGAACAAATGGTCGGATTTGGAGAAGAAGTATTTTTCTTTAAACGCAAAGGCTATGAATGCCTTATTTTGCGCTTTGGACAAAATTGAGTTCAATCGGATATCTACGTGTGAAACGGCTTTTGACATTTGGCGAACACTTGAAATCACGCATGAGGGAACTAGTAGAGTCAAAGACTCTAAAGTTAACATTTTATTGCATGATTTTGAGCTTTTTCGAATGCAACCAAGCGAGACTATAGGCGACATGTACACCCGTTTCAAGGAGGTCATCAATAGTTTAAGAGCTCTTGGAAAATGTTTTTCGGATTTTGAACTCGTAAACAAGATTTTGCGTTCTCTTTCTAAGAAGTGGGATTCAAAAGTAACTGCAATATTAGAAGCTAAAAACCTAAACAACTTACCACTTGAAGAACTAATTGGTTCATTGATGACATATGAAATAGTGCACAATGCACATGATGAACATGATGAACAAAATCACCTTCCAAAGAACAGGAAGGATTTGGAACTCCGGACAAATGAATACCACTTGAGCGATGACTCAAGTGATGAGGACAATGATGAACTTGAACTTCGAACACTAAATCTTAATAAGGTTATTAAACAAAAATCTAAAATAAATAATAAACTTGAACAAAGGAAGAGGCCAAAGAAGAAGAATACAAAGTGGGATGAATCGAGTTCCTCCGAAGACGAGGAAAAAATCAAGAAAGGCGAGGTGGCAAACTACGCCTTAATCGCTTTCAATGATGAGGTAATCGAAATCCCCCTAATTTATTTTGAAATTACTTGATGCTTTGATGATGTATTTTCTTTTTTAGTTTAGAATTAATTTTCTTAAAAATTACATGTTTTTTTTAAAAAAAATTATAATCATGCTAAGTAATTTCGAAAATGATAATATTGCATATTTTATGATAAACAAATAAAATGATCTTGATTGAAAATATGAAATCATGGTTAAGAAGTAATAATGTGTATTACGTTGATTTCCATTATTATTTCTCGATTTTGATTAAAAAAATCATGTTTGATTTGAAGCATTGCATAATGATATTTTGATTAACAATTTTATGCATGAGATTTTAAGCTATAATGATGATAAGCATGTGTTATTTTCATGAGTGTATTTGAAAAACTATGGCAAAAATGTGCTCGAATACATGAACTTGTTAAGATTATTTTTCGGACTTTCTTGATTCAATGTTCAAATCACTTAATTGCCATGATGATTTTACACTATTACATGCCTTAATAACATGTTGGAAATTATGTGTTTTGGATACAAAATTTTTATGATTATGAGCATGTTTTATCTTCATGATTGAACTTGAAAATCTATAGCAAAATCTTGTCCGAATGCATGAAAGTGTTAATTTCATTTTCTGATTCGCTTAACAATTGGTATCATAACAATCGGATTTTCTCATACACTTATTATAAAATATTTTTCTGAAATGGATTTGATGAAATGATTCCTGCTTATAAATTCCATCTTGAAATATGGATGATAGTGTTTTTACTTGCAAAGATTTGTTTCACATACATATCTTGATCCTAACAATACAATGAGATTTCTTATGCAAAAATAAAGTGCTTTTGTGATTCTTTGCTAAAGAAAATAATTATTAAAATCATGATCTTGATAATTATAACATGAAGTTCTTTATAAATCAAGATCGTTCATTATGCTCCCTACATTTATCAAAAAAGAATTCTTCAAATGAAGTGTAACTTGTCTTTTGATTTCTCAGAATTCAATGAAGTGTCATATTGATATCTTGATACTTGGAATAATTTAAAATGTGATCTTGATAAGAATATTTCAAGTTGCTCTTTGTGCTATATCTTTTCAAATGAATCATGAGCCTTGATATCATATATTTCATAATATAGAAATAACAGGATTTCTTTGCATTGTTGTCTTGTATGCTTCATGTGATAATATGAATACATGAAACACTTATGATATGATTTTTATACAATTCCTTGTATTCATGAAATATTTATCTCATCACCTAATAATTCTTCTTGAAATTCCTTATGTGATGATAAGAATACATGAAATATTCATTAATTTGTTTTGATATATACAAATAAGAAGTTTCGATCATGTATGGTAGGATGTAATTTGACAAATTTGGTACCATCATGTTGCAAAATAAATGATGATTAGGAATCATGCATTAATGATGATTGTATATTTTATGATTTGGCATGATGCATGCAATGATGAAATATTCATGAATTCGAAATGATGCATGCAATACTTATGACAATGATGTAAATGATGTATTGCATATGATATGTATCATGAATGCTTTAAATGATGAATGTTTGGTATCATGATCAATATGTTGATAAATGCTTAAAATTTTTAATGTTTGAGTATCATGTATGATATACACATTGATGATAATTGATTTTTCTGTATCGTGCATGAAAAATAAGGTTTTTGAAATTGTGTATGTTTTAATTTAAATATATAATGATGCACAAATAAAATTGATACTTACCTTTGTCATAATCTGAAAATTAAAAGAAAAAAGGGTCTTCCCTTCTTTTTGACAATGACAAAGGGGGAGCAAGAATTTCTAGCGTGGATATCATGAAAAGAGGCAAACTAGCTAGCTTACACAATTCAAGATGAAAGCAAAAATTACACTCCTCTAAAGAGAAGATGCAAATGTAACACTTGCCAAATTGTTTGCTTGCCTCATGTAAAACATTATCTCTTGCTAGTTTGGCATTTTGCTAGCTTACACTTTGCAAAGAAAGCAAAGATGACACTTCTCAAAAGAGAAGGAAGAGCTTGTTATCTTGACATCACAAGCTTGCCAAACAAAAATTGCAAAAGTGCTATCTTGTCTATCTCAAGAAGCAAAACTTGCAACTTGCACATTGCAATAGGAAGCAAGAATCATAAGCTTACACAAGAAAGCTATCTTGCATTTGCCTTCAAAATTTTTGCTAGCTTGTATGTAGTAAAACTTGCATATCGTAAAAATTGCTAGCTTGTAGCATAAAGAGAAGCAAATAGTTGCTATCTCAAGAAAATTAAACATGCTAAACTTACACCTTGCAATGGAAGCAAAATTGCGAGCCCAAACATTGCAAAGGAAGCAAAAATTAGCTAGCTTGCAACTTGCATATTTCAAGAAGCAAAAGTTGCCTTCTTGAACATCTCTAAATTGCTAGCTTGCAAGTTCTCAAATGTTGAAACATTGCTAGCTTGCTATCTTGTATGCTGTAAAACTTGCATATCTAAAACTTGATAGCTTGAATGTTCTAAGCATGATGTAACATTTGCTAAATTTTTTGGCTTCAAAACTGCATGATGATAAAACTTGATATTATATTTTTCATGCAATAAGTTAAACTAATATTCCAAACACAAGAATAGTTGGACTTCTCCTTTTTGTTGATGACAAAGGGGGAGAAGTATGATGTTATGCATAAGTTTATGCATAAGTTCATGATGACGTGTTGCAAGTATTCATGATGAATATTGCAGTGACTTGAATTCAGTTTGAATTCAAGGTTCTATCAATATGGCATATTGATAGGGGGAGTTTGTTTAAACTCCGGGAGTTAAGTTTAACTTCGTCATCAAGTGGTTGTCATCATCAAAAAGGGGGAAATTGTTGAATCTCGTATTTTGATGATGAAACTACTTGATATATATTTATGATTTAATCTATGTTTTGAGTGATGCAGGATGCTTTGATCAGGATGAGACAATTAAAGCAGGAAAATCATGTTGTGCGGGAGGAACATGTCAGAAGATTGGACGTCGGGCCGGTGGATCTGTCGACGTATCGATAGAAGGCTTCGGGCCGTGGACTCGAGCATCGGGCCAAGAAGAGCGAGTATTGTGCCAAGGATATCGGAGTTGCGAAGTCAACTGGCCGATTGGGCAATAGGCTGCAAGAGAGGACGATGCGTCGAAGAATCAGACGAAGCGTCGAGGGACCAATGACATGCCGGACAACTTGGTTAATTGCTTAGGATTAATTGTCTCGATCGAAGTTTTGTTTTATGTGTGTAGAATTAACTACGATGGAAGAAAGACATGCATTAGAAGTTGCGCCGGAGTCAAGACAATGATCACGTTGGGAGTTCGAGAGTTCGACGGAAGTTCGGACAGTCATCGGAGGTTCTGCGGGAACAAATCCGAGAAGTCCATGAGCTTGCCAAAGAAGCTCGTAGGAACTCGCCAAGTGGGTCGTCGCAAGTCCAGGAGTTTGCCGGAAGTCCGCAGGAGCATCACCGAGGGTTCATCGGATGATCGATAGAAGTTCGCCGGAAACTCGCCGGAAGAAGCGATTGATGCAGCGGAGCAAGCTGCAGAAATTGTCTTAGGATTTATCGTAGTTAGCACAATGATTAAGTTGGAAATGGGAGGTGATCCCAATAGCTTAATCTTGGGGCAATTGGGCCCCAGAAAAACCCAAATTGGGCCGAATGGATCTACCCATTCGGACCCTGATTGTTGTGGGAGGTGCAATCGCCCAAGCCAGGAGGTAGCACCGACTGGGCTAAGTCTCCCAAGGAGACTGGGCGGTGCAACCGTCCCAGCCAGGAGGTGGCACCGCCTGGGCTCAGTCTCCGAGCGAGACTAGGCGGTGCAACCTCCCCTGATAGGAGGTAGCACCGCCCAAGCTCGGTCTTCGAGCTCTGGCAAGCGGTGCAACCGCCCCAGTCAGGAGGTGCAACCGCCTTATCCCGGAATTTCGGGAATTGACAGTTTTGAGCTCCAAATTTGAATTGGGTTGGGGCCTATAAATACCCCACCCATTCAGCACTGAAAGAATGAACTTACACCGAAATCTTGATCTTTTTATGTGATTCTTAGAGCTCAAAATTGTTGTAAAGGCCAAAAGTTCTTCTCCCTCTGTTCTTCCAAGTTCTGAGTTGTAAAGAGAGGAGAGAAAATTCTGTAAGGGTTGTCTCCAAAGCCCATCAAAAGGAGTGAAACTGTAAAAGGGTGGTTGGCCTTCGCCCATTGAAGGAAGACGTCTAGTTGACGTCGGTGACCTCGTCGGTGGAGGAAGCCAAAAGTGGAGTAGGTCAAGATTGACCGAACCACTCTACATCTCGGTTTGCATTTACTTTGAGCATTTTAAGTTTACTGCAAACCTCCTAAATAGCTACTGCCTTCTGCGCTTTTACGAACGAGTTTCTAAGTTCAGAGCTTTCCGAATCTGCGTTTAGATGTAAATCGACTTTTTCATACGATTATTACATTTCAGTTTACATTTACGTTTTGATTTCAATCATAACTGCAAACTGCCTTCTGCGCATTTAAAAAATGTATCTCAAAGTTCAGTATCTTCAAAATCGGCATTTAGATGTAAACAGATTTTATCGTACGAACGTCGCATTTCAGTTTGCGCTAGCATTCTGATTTTCATCATGAACTGCAAACTGCCTTCATAGATTTCCTTTTTTGTGATCTTGCTTAATCTTAAGTTAAAGTAATCTTAGAATCGGCTTTTACATCGAAATCATTTTTATCAAACGAACACAGCATTCGATTTTAATAGTAAAAGATTTCCGCTGCACTAATTCACCCCTCACCTCTTAGTGCTCTTGATCCTAACAATTTGGTATCAGAGCCGACCCAGCATTTGGTCAGGGTGAGAGGGCTCGAGTAGGAAAGGGCTACCCGTGGATGGAGTCAGAGATCTCATCATGGCGTGGAGCCACCACTGAGTTAATCCTCACATGCACTATGCTAGGGTTCGATCTGGGTTATGTTCGACATTGACGAGGACGTCAAGCTAATTGAGTTGGGGATAATATAATATCCCATTAGTCCCACGTCGGAAGGTGGGAATGTATATAATTAGCTTATAAGGGCCTGATGAGTGTACTACGTTAACTCCCGCTTAAGCATTTTGGTCCGCGATTGAAGGACCAAAATGGAGTTATTGGCCAGTTGGCTCATCAGACTCGGGTCGTGACATTTGGTATCAGAGCCGACCTAGCATTAGGGCAGGGTGAGAGGGCACGAGTAGGAAAGGTCTACCCGTGGATGGAGTCAGAGAACTCATCACGGCGTTTAAAAGGGCCTGATGAGTGTACTACGTTAACTCTCGCTTAAGCATTTTGGTTCGCGATTGAAGGACCAAAATGGAGTTATTGGCCAGTTAGCTCATCAGACCCGGGTCGTGACATTCGGTATCAGAGCTAACCTAGCATTAGGGCAGGGTGAGAGGGCTTGAGTACGAAAGGGCTACCCATGGATGGAGTCAGAGAACTCATCACAGCGTGGAGCCACCACTGAGTTATTCCTCACATGCGCTATGCTAGGGTTCGATCTAGGTTATGTTTGACATTGACGATGACGTCAAGCTAATTGAGTTGGGGATAATGTAATATCCCATTAGTCCCACATCGGAAGTGGGCAATGTGTATGATTAGCTTATAAGGGCCTAATGAGTGTACTACGTTAACTCCCACTTAAGCTTTTTGGTCCGCGATTGAAGGACCAAAATGGAGTTATTGGCCGGTTAGCTCATCAAAATCGGGTCGTGACATTTGGTATCAGAGCCGACCTTGCATTTGGGCTGGGTGAGAGGGCTCGAGTAAGAAAGGGCTGCCTGTGGATGGATGGAGTCAGAGAACTCATCACGGCGTGGAGCCACCATTGAGTTAATCCTCACATGCACTATGCTAGGGTTCGATCCAGGTTATGTTCGACCTTGACGAGGACGTCAAGCTAATTGAGTTGGGGATAATGTAATATCCCATTAGTCCCACATCCGAAGTGTGGAATGTGTATGATTAGCTTATAAGGGCCTGATGAGTGTACTACGTTAACTCCCACTTAAGCATTTTAGTCCACGATTGAAGGACCAAAATGGAGTTATTGGCCAGTTAGTTCATCAGACCTAGGTCGTGACATTTGTGTTGAATCTCGTATTTTGATGATGAAACTACTTGATATATGTTTATGATTTAATCTGCGTTTTGAGTGGCGCAGGATGCTTTGATCAGGATGAGACAATTAAGGCAGGAAAATCATGTTGTGCCGGAGGAACATGTAAGAAGATTGGACGTTGGGCCGGTGGATCGGTCGACGTATCGACAGAAGGCTTCGGGCCGGCCGTGGACTCGAGCATCGGGCCAAGAAGAGCGAGTATTGTGCCAAGGATATCGGAGTTGCAGAGTCAACTAGCCGATTGGGCAATAGGTTGGAGGAGAGGACGATGCGTCGAAGTATCGGACCAAGCGTCGAGGGACCAATGACATGCCGGACAACTTGGTTAATTGCTTAGGATTAATTGTCTCGATCGAAGTCTTATTTTAATTGTGTAGGATTAACTACGATGGAAGAAAGACATGCAGCAGAAGTTACGCCGGAGTCAAGACAATGATCACGTTGGGAGTTCGAGAGTTCGATGGAAGTTCGGACAGTCGTTGGAGGTTCTGCGGGAACAAATCCGAGAAGTCCTTGAGCTTGCCAAAGAAGCTCGTTGGAACTCGCCAAGTGGATCGTCGCAAGTCCAGGAGTTTGCCGGAAGTCCGCAGGAGCATCACCGAGGGTTCATCGGATGATCGACGGAAGTTCGCCGGAAACTCGCCGGAAGAAGCGATTGACGCACCGGAGCAAGCTATAGAAATTGTCTTAGGATTTATCGTAGTTAGCACAATGATTAAGTTGGAAATGGGAGGTGATCCCATTAGCTTAATCTTGGGGCAATTGGGCCCTTGAAAAACCCAAATTGGGCCGAATGGATCTACCCATTCGGAACCTGATTGTTGTGGGAGGTGCAACTGCCCAAGCCAGGAGGTAGCACCGACTGGGCTAAGTCTCCCAAGGAGACTAGGCGGTGCAACCGCCCCAGCCAGGAGGTGGCACCGCATGGGCTCAGTCTCCGAGCGAGACTAGGCGGTGCAACCTCTCCTGACAGGAGGTAGCACCGCCCAAACTCGGTCTACGAGCTCTGGCAGGCGGTGCAACCGCCCCAATCAGGAGGTGCAACCGCCTTATCCCGGAATTCCGGGAATTGACAGTTTTGAGCTCCAAATTTGAATTGGGTTAGGGCCTATAAATACCCCACCCATTCAGCACTGAAAGAATGAACTTACAACGAAATCTTGATCTTTTTCTGTGATTCTTAGAGCTCAAAATTGTTGTAAAGGCCAAAAGTTCTTATCCCTCTATTCTTCCAAGTTCTGAGTTGTAAAGAGAGGAGAGAAAATTCTGTAAGGGTTGTCTCCAACACCCATCAAAAGGAGTGAAACTGTAAAAGGGTGGTTGGCCTTCGCCCATTGAAGGAAGGCCTCTAGTTGACGTCGGTGACCTCGTCGGTGGAGGAAGCCAAAAGTGGAGTAGGTCAAGATTGACCGAACCACTCTAAATCTCAGTTTGCATTTACTTTGAGCATTTTATCTTTACTACAAACCTCCTAAATAGCTACTGCCTTCTGCGCTTTTACGAACGAGTTTCTAAGTTCAGAGCTTTCCGAATCTGCATTTAGACGTAAATCGACTTTTTTGTATGATCATTACATTTCAGTTTATGTTTACGTTTTGATTTCAATCATAACTGCAAACTGCCTTCTGCGCATTTATAAAACGTATCTCAAAGTTCAGTATCTTCAAAATCGACATTTAGAGGTAAACCGGTTTTATTGTACGAACGTTGCATTTCAGTTTGCGCTTGCATTCTGATTTTCATCATAAACTGCAAACTGCCTTCGTAGATTTACTTTAACTTCATCTCGCTTAATCTTAAGTTAAAGTAATCTTAGAATCGACTTTTACATTGAAATCATTTTTATCAAACGAACGCAGCTTTCGATTTTAATAGTAAAAGATTTCCGCTGCACTAATTCACCCCCCCCCCTCTTAGTGCTCTTGATCCTAACAATTTGGTATCAGAGCTGACCTAGCATTTGGGCAGGGTGAGAGGGCTCGAGTAGGAAAGGGCTACCCGTGGATGGAGTCAGAGAACTCATCACGGCGTGGAGCCACCACTGAGTTAATCCTCACATGCTCTATGCTAGGGTTCGATCTGGGTTATATTCGACCTTGACTAGGACGTCAAGCTAATTGAGTTGAGGATAATGTAATATCTCATTAGTCCCACGTCGGAAGTGGGGAATGTGTATAATTAGCTTATAAGGGCCTGATGAGTGTACTACGTTAACTCCCGCTTAAGCATTTTGGTCCGCGATTGAAGGACCAAAATGGAGTTATTGGCCAGTTAGCTCATCAAACTCGGGTCGTGACATTTGGTATCAGAGCCGACCTAGCATTTGGGCAGGGTGAGGGGGCTCGAGTAGGAAAGGGCTACTCGTGGATGGAGTTAGAGAACTCATCACGGCGTGGAGCCACCACTAAGTTAATCCTCACATGCACTATGCTAGGGTTCGATCTGGGTTATGTTCAACCTTGATGAGGACGTCAAGCTAATTGAGTTGAGGATAATTTAATATCCCATTAGTCCCACATCGGAAGTGGGGAATGTGTATGATTAGCTTATAAGGGCCTGATGAGTGTACTATGTTAACTCCCGCTTAAGCATTTTGGTCCGTGATTGAAGGACCAAAATGGAGTTATTGGCCAGTTAGCTCATCAGACCCGGGTCGTGACATTTGGCATCAGAGCCGACCTAGCATTAGGGCAGCGTGAGAGGGCTCGAGTAGGAAAGGGCTACCCATGGATGGAGTCAGAGAACTCATCACGGCGTGGAGCCACCACTGAGTTAATTCTCACATGCACTATGCTTGGGTTCGATCTGGGTTATGTTCGACCTTGACGACCTTGACGAGGACATCAAGCTAATTGAGTTGGGAATAATGTAATATCCCATTAGTCCCACATCGGATGTGGGGAATGTGTATGATTAGCTTATAAGGGCCTAATGACTGTACTACGTTAACTCTCGCTTAAGCATTTTGGTCCACGATTGAAGGACCAAAATAGAGTTATTGGCCAGTTGGCTCATCAAACTCGGGTCGTGACATTTGAAAATTTATATAACAACGGAGTGAGCTAAAAATAGCTCAGCAAGTGACAAAGCATATTCAGAACAAAAGGAAAGAGTTCAAACAAGTAAGGTATTATAATGCAAGGCAGAATACAAGAATTCTCAAGGATACCATCTCATTAGATACAAAATCATATGTATCATGTCATTCAAAACATATTTGATTCATAACAAATGGAGCACAGAGTAATTGGAGCATATCGGCAACGAATGAAACGTTTTGGAGCATATCAATAATATATGAAACATTTCAAAGCTTATCAATGGCATATTAAATGTTCCGAAGTATATCAACGGCGTATGGAACATTTCGGAGCATATCAATAACAAATACCAAACAGAAGCTCAAACGTCGTCTTTGACGTTGCATTCATATCATTCTTATCCAAAGCATGTACAGAAACACATAACCAAAGCTCTGGATATCATATCAAACATACAGAAGATGACCACCAGACAGATGTCTCCCACGTCTGGGAGCTCCATCCACCCACGTCTAGGTGAAGTCAGAGGGGACCGACAGAGCATCGCAGGCTCTATGCATAACTCCCTTTACCATTTCTGGCAAAGGTTCACATTATCCCACAACACCAGAGTACAAAAGGCAGTATGAACAATAAATAGCATATATCAGAAGCACACGTGGAACAACAAAATTTACATGTGCCTTTACGAGTCAATACGATGCAAGCAACAATCTCTCACAAATGTATTCAGATTTGGAATGAAATGAAAGCAAGAGTATACACGGATTCTAAGCAATCATATATAGCTCAATTCAAATAAGAAGGTTAGATGAATTCAATATCCAAAAGAATGAAACTAGAGTAGGCACATATCGAAAGCAAATGCAGAACAATGGGATATACATGTCCCTATATATGTCAATGCGATATAGCTTAAACGTTACACCAAATGTTTCAAGAATATAAGTAATTTATAGAAAAGAGCAAACCAGAATTCAAGCACTAATATAAGCCTCAATTGGGCGAAGGGGGTTGAATGGAATCTATTTCCAAATGAATGAAACAGAATACGCGAAATCGACCAAAGCTCGATTTCTGACAGAATTCAAGAGGCACATTGAACAAATACTTCAAATTATCAATTATGCTCCAATACCCTTAAGAAAGCTACTGTCGAAGGATATATCAATCTATTTTCTGATGAAACAAGTTTCATATGAATCAAGGTTTTCAACAAGGAGTTACCATTGATTTAGTGACCAAAGGTCAAAAACTAAATTATTGTTTTGCAAAATCCATAAGGCGGAATCAACAGATAGCAGAATAGGTATTTGAATTCTAAATTTTTCAATCTATATATCAAAAAAAAGGTTTACAAGTCTAGTTTCAAATGAAATCAGTTTGTACAAATCAGAATTTCCAAATCTATGTTCCTACAGAAGTATTAGTCCCACATCGGAAGTGGGGATAATGTAATATCCATGATATTAAAATTCCAAATCGTGAACTAGAGCTCTAAACTCTTGTGATATGTTAGAACCCTTGCAGATTCTAAACTTGGGGTTGATCTCTTTAGGGGATCGGCCTCCTTGGAACTCTATAGGGGTTCCTCCCTCCAAGTTGCTGCTCAAAGGCTACAGAAAAGATTCATCTATTGCTTATGAAAAGAGAAGGAATACATGGCTATTTATAGGGCTTCTAAACCCTAACTCCTAATAGGACTCCTACTTAAGACTCTTACTTCTAACTAACTCCTAGTAGGACTCCTAGTCAAGACTCCTATTCCCTTACAACTCCTAATTCTTCTCTAAGAAAACACCTCCTACATGAATGCCTCTCTCAATTAGGACTCTCCTAGCTAGAGTCCTAACAGAATGCCCCTCACAATTAGGACTCTCCTAGCTAGAGTCCTAACAGAATGTCCCTCTCAATTAGGACTCTCCAAGCTAGAGTCCTAACAGACCCGCCCTCTTCAAATTAGCCTTGTCCTCGAGGCTGATGATTCGTGAATTCTGGGAATTTGATCTTCAAGTCGTCATAGTTCTCCCAAGTGGTATCTTCTATTGGTAGATTCGCCCACTTTATTAGCACTTCATTAGTGGGTCGTCGTCGTCGAGTCACGATCCGTCGATCAATAATGGCACTTGGCTGGGTCTGGAGTTCTCTTTGGGTAGTCATATTTGGTGGGTGGCTTTGGGTTATCTCCAAGCACCTATTTAAAACTTCCGTCTGGCTGTTGGTTTGTGGGTGATATGTCGTACTCCTTTTCAATTTAATACCCTACATATGGAATAACTTTATCCAAAATCTGCTCTTGAAAATGCAAGTAGAATTTGTCACAAGCACAATGCGTCCCTTATAGCATAATTCTTTTAAGTCCCGATTGTAATGAGCCATGGGGCTTGGTGCTTTCTCTAATTTTTTTATAATCTTACTAGTATCTGAATCTTCCTGCCATTCCATCTTAATATCCTCAAGGAAGTCGCTGGTCGGAAGTGAAACGACCGAAACTTCAACTTGCTCGGGTAGCTGCGAAAGCGTATCTGCAAGAACATTCTCTTTCCCCTTTTTGTAAGTTATTTCAAAATCAAATCCAAGAAGTTTTGTTACCCATTTTTGCTGCTCAGGAGATGGTATCTTTCGCTCCAAAAAGTACTTGAGGCTTTTATGGTCGGTTTTATTTTGAAATCGTCGACCAATCAAGTAGGGTCTCCACCTTGTTACTGCACGCACGATGGCGAGCATCTCCTTATCATATGTTGACTTATTTTGATGGGAGGGAGATAATGCCTTGCTAGTGTATGTGAGTGGTCGGCCATCTTGCATGAGAATGGCTCCAATTCTGACTCCAGATGCGTCGGCCTCAATAATGAAGGGTCGGTTAAAATATGGTAGTGTTAGCACCGGCGTCGTCGTCATGGCTGCCTTAAGTTTGTCGAAGGCAACGGAGGCTCTGTCCAACCATTGGAAGACATCTTTTTTCAGTAAGGAAGTAAGTGGTGCATTGATCTCTCCATAGTTTTTCACGAACTTGCAGTAGTAGCTTGTTAAACCCAGAAAGCCATGTAGCAATTTTATGTTCCTTGGGGTCAGCCAGTTTTGCATTGCTCCAATTTTAAAGGGGACTACTGCCACACCTTCCTCTGATATGATATGCCCAAGATATTCCACCTTCTTTTGAAGAAAGCAAAAATTCATAGTGGTTGTTGTATGTTCAAAAGGTGGTTTTCGGTATGTCTTCTTCACATACTCGTATTTGATGATACCCGGATCGAAGGTCCAACTTTGTGAATATTTGTGCTCCCTTTCATCTAGCAACTCATCTACTACTGGAATAGGGTATTTATCCTTGATGGTTATGCCATTGAGAACTCGGTAATCAACATATAATCGCCATATTTCATCCTTCTTTCGTATGAGGAGCACCGGTGAAGAGTAGGGGCAGCAACATGGCCGAATAACTCCTGTTTTGAGCATCTCTTTAACAATCCTTTCTATTTCATCCTTTTGGAGATGTGGATACTGATATGGCTGAGCATTTGCTGGAGATTTTCCTGGAAGAATCGTTATACAATGATCATGCCGACGGGTAAGAGGTAGGTTGCGTAGTTCGTCAAATATATCTGAAAATTCAGCAAGCAAAGGAAGTAGATTTGAATCTTCAAATTTTGTTGGCTCTCCCTTAGTTTGCTGCTCAAGTTGTACCAAAAAGCTGCTGCATGCTTTATGCAAAACCTTCTCCATTTGTTGTGTGCAAATCGTTGTTACGTCGCCCCCATGTTTCCCGTTCAGTATCACCTGTTTCTCCTTACTATAAAATTTCATAATTAGTTGCATAAAATTTTAAGAAATATCACCTAATGTCATCAACCATTTAATTATGAGCATGGCCTCATAATCATCAAGAGTGAGAAGGAAGAAATATGCAATTATCTCTTGGTAAGGCCTCATGATCAGCAATAGTTTCACTTGCGGGCGCCTACGATCATACTTCAAAATCCGTTCGTTGGTGACCTTAATGACAAACCTACTGCAATTCTCAATAAGTAAGTTCATATGGACAGCAACCTTACTGTTTACGAAGTTATTAGTGCTGCCCGTGTCGATGAGAACAGTGATCGGTTGTTGTTTGAGAAGGCCTCCAACTTTCATCGTTTACGGGTTTGAGTAGCCAGCTAGTGTATGTACCGTAACTACGGTCGGTTGTGGCTCTTCTTCTGCATCTTCTTCTTCATGTTCAATGCTCTCTTTTGGATGTTCAATGACCTCTTCTTCTATCAGTTCAATCATAAGAAGTCCCCCTTTACTACAGCGATGCTCACGGCTCCACAGCTCGTCACAATGCCAACATAACCCCTTCGCATATCGCTCCCGAAGCTCTTCTCTTGTTAACCTCTTTGGTGTAGGGACTTGGTCAATAGTAGGGGGGGCTACGGGCTTCAATATTACTGGTTGAGGAGTGACCCTAGTCCTTCGAGCTTCATGGTTCAATTGCTCCTCTTGATGTCGTGCGAAAGAGATGGCTGCCAAAAGCGTATACGGTTGTCGCGCTTTAACTTCTCCTCGGATCTCCGGCTTCAAGCCCTCAATGAAGGTCCTCAATAGCTATTTTTGAGACCAATCATGAGTTTGATTAGATAACCTTTCAAACCTGGTTTGGTACTCCTGAATGGTGGAGGTTTGTTGGATCTTTGCTAGTTGTTTGTCAATATTCTCGTAATCGGTTGGTCTGAAGCGAATCAACAGTCCTTCTTTGAATTGTCACCATGAAAGGACTCCATAAGTATGTTCAAACTAGTCAAACCACTGTATAGCATCCCTTTCAAGATGTATAGCTATAATTTTCACCATAGATACATCCGTGGTTTTATGGTACCGAAAATATCGCTCCGCGTGTAAGATCCAACCAATCGGGTCTCCTTCTTCCCATCTAGGGAAATCCACTCTCATGCATGGATAGTTGGGATCGATCATAGAGCCTCCCCTCTCTTGGAACTCATCTCTTCGGGCCTGGTGCGATTGGGCAAAGCTCTCTCCGTGATATCATTTTTTCGGGCTTAGTAGTCGGCCCAATCTGAGTTCGGTAAAGAGCGTCCGAATCTTATCCTCCATTCGTGCCTCCAAGGCTTCGAATTTAGCATCGATTGCCTCCTTAGATACTATAGTATATGCCTCCAAATCTATGATGTTAAGATCTCTCTTTTGTTGTCAGGTTAAAGACATGTATAGGTTGAGAGAAGTGATGGTCGAAAGGGTTGGTGGATCGGTGGATGTAGGCTACGATTTAGGCTTGTTTTGTGGCTGTTTTGGCTATAGTTTGAGGGTGTGGTTTGGTGGAGTTTTAGGGCTGTGGATGAAAGTTTTGGATCTGTGGTAGATGGCAGCAAAGGTTTGAGAGAAATCAGTGGAAGTTGCAGCAAGTATGTGCTGTCTTGTAAGAGCAGAATTGTCGTCAAAGAAACAACGGTTTCTCGACGTAATTTCCACCAAAAACATGAGAGAATTGAGGAGGGAATTGATAGCAAAATCACAGTTTATATGACAACAAGGATGACTAATTTAATCAAGAAAATTTCGGCAGTATAACAGCAAGGAAATTGGTGCAAGTTGCGATAGTAGAATTCTCGTCGAAAAATTTCAGCAGTTTACGATGAAAATTTATAGCAACACAAAAATCGGTTTTAGAGATGAATTCCTCAATAGATCAATCTTAGATGGAAGCCAATATGATCTATAAAGTGTATAAGAAATTTCATTCAAAAAAGATTGCAAATATATGGGTTAAGGCAACAATATGCGGCTGAAATTTTCTGCAGCATAGATTTTTAAGTATAGCAGATTGGACGTAAAAGATCAGAAGTTTATATTGAGAATTTTTTGATGAAACCAAAGGGAAATCCACTATTAGGAAGTGTCAAAGCTATCATAAAAATTTCATAGAGATTTGGATAGAAACAACGTAGTATCAAGATCAAACAATCAGTGCTATGCGGCTGAAATTTTACGGTGCAGATTTTCAAGTATAGCAGATTAGATGTAAAATATCAATGGTTTATATTGAGAATTTTTTGACAAAACTAAAGGGAAATCTGCTGTTAAGAAGTGTCAAAGATGTCATAAAATTTCGTGGAGATTTCGATAGAAAAAACATAGTAGAAAGATCAAACAGATAGTGCTATACGGTTGGAATTCTGCAATGTATCTTTCGTCGTAGAGATGAAAACTTTATGACGAAAAGTTTATGCAGCAATATAGGAATAATTTTTTTGGGATTTTCAAATAAATATAACTAAATTGCAGCAGCAGTAAGGTAGAAAACCAGAACCTATTGCAATTCACGGGGAGATCAAAGGATGATCCGCGGTGGTGGAGATGATGGCGGAATTCGGCGACGATCTTTTAAGCAATTGTGGGAATTGCTTTGGGCGATTGTGGAGGGTTGATGGATGGCTGTGGAAGGGTAGCGAGATGCCAAGAACACTGCTCTGATACCAGGTGTTAGAACCCTTACAGATTCTAAACTTGGGGTTGATCTCTTTAGGGGATCGACCTCCTTGGAACTCTATAGGGGTTCCTCCCTCCAAGTTGCTGCTTAAAGGCTGCAGAAAAGATTCATCTATTGCTTATGAAAAGAGAAGGAATACATGGCTATTTATAGGGCTTCTAAACCCTAACTCCTAATAGGACTCCTACTTAAGACTCTTACTTCTAACCAACTATGACTCCTAGTCAAGACTCCTATTCCCTTACAACTCTTAATTCTTCTCTAAGAAAACACCTCCTACATGAATGCCCCTCTCAATTAGGACTCTCCTAGCTAGAGTCGTAACAGAATGTCCCTCACAATTAGGACTCTCCTAGCTAGAGTCCTAATAGAATGTCCCTCTCAATTAGGACTCTCCAAGCTGGAGTCCTAACATGATACCACCTCTGTCACGCCCCTCAAAATATCCATGATATTAAAATTCTCATCACAAATAATCCAGGATCTAAACTAACATTTGAGGTCACTAAGAAAACATTCAGATCAAAATTTCAACTCTATAATCTATAAATTTATAAACCCTGTGCAGTTCATAAACATACAACACATCGCTCGATGATTCATAAAATCTGAACCCATCTCACCAAAATAATAACTACAACATAAATTCACAAGCGTGGGAGTTTGTACAATCATAAAACCAACGTTTACCATAAGTTCATATCGTTACATGAATTAAACTTAACATTCCAGAATCTTAAACTTTTACAAAATCCATAAGTTTAGATTCATCGTCAATATTTCATTAGATGCAGTATGTGCTTATACAACAAAAACATATATACTAATAAAGATCTGCCCAAAATCTTTTAGCTTTCCACTGCCTCAGCCCAATCTTAACATTTAAGCAAGCGACAAGCTATCTTGAAAAATTTATACAACAACGGGGTGAGCATATAAAGCTCAGCAAGTGACTAACATATCCATGTCAAAAGAGGAAAATTTCCAAAGAGATAAAGTTTCAAAATGCAAGGTAGAATATATGAATTCATAGACGTAATATCATTAGGTGCAGAATCATAATTGTCATTTCAATCATACATATTTGGTTCATAACAGATGGGGCATAGAGTAATTGGAGCATATCAACAACGAATGAAACGTTTCGGAGCATATCAATAACAAATGAAACATTTCGGAGCTTATCGATGATGTATGAAATGTTCCGGAGCATATCAATGGCGTATGGAACATTTCGAAGCAAATCAACAATGAATGAAACATTTTGGAGCTTATCAATGGTGTATGATGTTGAATCTCGGATTTTGATGATAAAATCAATTGATGGGTTATTTGATCTAATCCATATTATTGAGTTAAGTATGCAGGATTAACTACGATAACCAGAAAACACAAAGCAAGAATACCGGAGTCAAGTTCGATGGACGTTTAAGAGTCCGAAGAATCGTCGGAGATGCTGCCAGAACCAACCGAGAAGAAATCGGGAACCTGTCGAAATTTTCGGAAGTTCACCGAAGAGATCGTCGGAGGTTCACGGAGATCACCGAGAAGGCTCGGCTACTTATTAAAGTCATCACAAGTTCGGGAGCTTGATGGGAGTCCGTCAGAAGAAAGTTCGTCGGAAAGCTCGCCGGAACAAGACTCGACATTCGCGGTTGAAAGCTTGCTTAGGATATGTTTTTTTGTTATGTAGTTCACTTGTAATTAGGATTAGGATTAAGAGATAATCCTATATCCTAGTTAAGGGCCAATTGGGCCCAAGTTCGGACTAGTTTAGGGCAAGATTGAAGCCCAACTAGTGGGCTGAAAACACTATAGTTAGGCTGAAAACACTGTAGGCGGTAGCACCGCCTGGGCTGGGCGGTGGCACCGCCCAGTGCCCGAGAGCTGGGCGGTAGCACCGCCTGGGCTGGGCAGTGGCACCGCCCAGTGCCCGAGAGCTGGGCGGTAGCACTGCTTGGGCTGGGCGGTGGCACCGCCCAGCACTATCAACGTTTGATAGTTACAGGCGGTGGCACCGCCACTGACAAGCGGTGGCATCGCCAGCATCGGGAACCCAAAAAGAATTCAAATTTTGGAGCCCAAATTTTGGAGCCCAAATTTGAATCCTCTTGAGGCCTATAAATACCCCTCAAATCTCAGCTGAGATTACAACTTTTGAGCAGCAATTGATTGAGAGAAAGCTCTTAGAAAATGTCTTAGAAAGTCTAGTTTTCAATTTGCTAGTGTTCACCTCATTCCTTCTCGAAAATCTGTAAGAGAGTGAACCGCTTATAAAGAGTTGTAAGAGGGGTATTTGTCCTTCCATTACAAGAGAGTTGCTAGTGGAAGGTGGGAGCCTCATCGAAGAGGGGCCTCGCAAGTGGAGTAGGTCATTTGACCGAACCACTCTAAAATCGGCGTGATCTCTGGTTTGCATTTCATTACTGCATTTATCTTTCTACAAACCTTTACTTTGCTAAGTTCACTTCCCTCATCATATTACGTACACTTTCAACGCAATTAAGACGATTTCATACGAAACATTATTTTTATCGTACGAAAGATTTTCTAAAACCGAAGTTTTAATCTGTTGCACTAATTCACCCCCCCCCCCCCCCCTCTTAGTGCCACTCCGATCCTAACAATTGGTATCAGAGCAAGGTTCTCTCTCATATTTGGTTTAATACCCAAGAGAGATAGCTTACTCCGGCATGCAAGAGGGTCATTCTATCACACGTCCACCTATGTTTAATGGGTCGGATTACACGTATTGGAAGACTCGGATGAGGATCTTCCTCATTTCTATAGATTTCGAGCTTTGGACTATTGTTGAAAACGGATTTCAAAAATCTTCTCTTCCGATGAGCGAATGGAATGAATCGGAGAAGAAGGTTTTTGCTTTAAATGCAAAGGCTACGAATGCCTTGTTTTGTGCACTAGACAAAAATGAATTTAATCGTGTTTAAATTTATGATTCGGCTTTTGATATTTGGAGAACTCTTGAGGTCACTCATGAAGGCACTAGCCGAGTGAAAGAGTCCAAAATCAACATTCTTGTGCACTCTTACGAACTTTTCCGAATGAAACCAAGTGAGTCCATCGGAGACATGTACACCCGGTTTACGGATGTCATCAATGGACTCAAAGCTCTTGGTAAAGATTTTACTAACTTTGAACTAGTAACTAAAATCTTAAGATCCCTCCCTAAAAGTTGGGATCCAAAAGTTACGGCCATTCAAGAGGCCAAAGACCTTAAAACATTCCCTCTTAAAGAACTCATTGGGTCTCTAATGACCTACGAAATGACATGTCAAGCTCATGACGAGCTCGAGAACCCCCTTCCAAAGAACAGGAAGGATATGGCACTCAAATCACAAGAAGACCACTTGAAAGGAACATCAAGTGATGAGGACAGTGACAATGACATTGCACTTTTGACTCAAAAATTCAAAAAATATTTAAGGAAGAACAAATTTAAAAATAATATAAAAAATAAATTTGAACAAAAGAAGGACCAAGTGATTTGCTATGAATGCAAAAAACCGAGACACTACAAGAACGATTGCCCTCAAGCCAAAAAGAGAACACCAAAGAAGAAGGCGCTCAAGGCAACATGGGATGATTCAAGCACGTCCGAAGAAGAGGAGTCCAACACCGAGTAAGTTGCTCACTACGCCCTAATGGCCTTCGAAGAAGAGGTAACGGATTTAATTAATGCAGATTTACCTTATCATGATTTATTAAATGCCTTTCATGAGTTATTTGATGAATGTAAGACAATTAGTAGAAAATATAAATTGATAAAAAAGGAGCATGATAGTCTTACGTGTGCTTTTGATAAATTAAAAACTGAATATCATGATAGTCTAGCTCCATGTGCTAAATGCCATGATTTAGAAACTCTCCAAAATGAGAATTTAGTACTTAAGGACACCTTGAAGAAATTCGAGGTCGGTAGCAAGTCCTTAAACATGATCCTTACAAATAAGGGTCACGTTCCTAAAAGGAGTGGAATCGGATTTGTGAGAAGTACTCACCAAAATCCAACCACCTTCATTAAAGGTCCTATCTTACATGTTCAACACCAAAGCAATTGCAACTTTTGTTGCAAATATGGACATATAACTTACCAATGTCCATTCAAGAAAATTAGTCCGAACAAATTGATTTGGGTTCCTAAAGGAACCATGACCAAGTCTATGCAACATGATAAACAAGTTAGATTGGTTTTTGAGGCACCCAAAAGTAAATGGGTACCTAAAAATAATTCCTTCTTGTAGAAACATACACCATCACATGCTAGGAGCAAAAGATGGTATCTTGATAGTGGATGCTCAAGGCATATAACCGGAGATCCATCCCAATTCTCCAAGCTCACTAGCATGGACGAAGGCTATGTCACCTTCGGAGACAACAACAAAGGCAAAATCATTGGCAAGGGAACCATAGGTAACAAATCAAGTTTTTCCATTGATAATGTGTTACTAGTTGATGGATTGAAACATAATCTATTGAGCATTAGTCAATTATGCGATAAAGGTTATATCATTAGATTTGAATCAAATATGTGCATTATTGAAAAACCAAATCATAACATGACTATGATTGCTTTAAAACAAAATAATGTCTACACCATCAATCTTGATGAACTAAGTAATGAAATGTGTTTCTCCGCCATAAATGATGATGCTTAGCTTTGGCATAGGAGATTAGGCCATGCAAGCATGAAAACAATATCTAAAATCTCATCTCAAGAACTAGTACGAGGGATTCCTAATATGAAGTTTATTAAGGATAAGGTATGTGATGCATGTCAACTAGGGAAACAAATAAAAACAAGCTTCAAACCAAAAAATCAAATTAGCACCACTAGACCATTACAATTGATCCATTTGGACTTATTTGGACCAATTGATACAACAAGTCTAGGTGGAAGCAAATATGCTTTTGTGATTGTGGATGACTACTCTAGATACACTTGACTTATTTCTTAACTCACAAAAGTGATTGTTTCAAGTATTTCTCTAAATTTTGTAAACTCACTCAAAACGAAAAAGGTTTCATGATTTTATCAATACGAAGTGAACATGGTGGCGAATTTCAAAACCATGACTTTCAAAATTTTTGTGAAGTTAATGGATACAATCATAACTTCTCCACTCCGAGAAATCCCCAACAAAATGGAGTAGTTGAAAGAAAAAATAGAAACCTACAAGAAATGGCAAGAACTATGTTAAATGAACATAGTTTACCTAAGTATTTTTGGGCCGAAGCCGTAAATACGGCTTGCTACATCATGAATAGAGTCCTAATAAGACCTTCCTTATCAAAAACTCCCTATGAATTATGGAATAACAAAAAACCAAATATTTCCTATTTTAAAGTTTTCGGTTGTAAATGCTTTATTTTAAATGAAAGGGATGCCTTAGGAAAATTTGATGCAAAATCCGATGAAGGCATCTTTCTTGGTTACTCTTCCATTTCGAAAGCTTTTCAAGTTTTTAATAAAAGAACCTTAGTAATTGAAGAGTCTATTCATATAGTTTTTAATGAAGTCTCAAATTTTAAGAAAAATGATTTTGATGATGATCTTGGTTTTGATAATTTGAATTTAAATGAACCCCCTCCTCAAAATAGCAACTTGGATGCACCTTCTTCTGAAATTTCCTTGCCCAAGGAATGAAAGTATATAGATGCTCATCCAAAGGAGCTAATTATAGGGGATACATCTAAAGGGGTTCAAACTCGTTCCTCTTTCAAGAATTTTTGTGCTAATGCTGCCTTCCTCTCTCAAATCGAACCTAAGTGCATTGACGAGGCCATAAAAGATGATTTTTGGGTTATTGCAATGCAAGAGGAATTGAATCAATTTGAGAGGAATAAGGTGTGGGAGCTTGTTCCTAGACCTAGTGACCATTTAGTCATTGGTACTAAGTGGGTCTTTAGAAACAAGCAAGACGAAAATGGTATCATGGTTAGAAACAAGGTTAGATTAGTGGCCAAAGGTTTCAACCAAGAAGAATGTATCGATTACGAAGAAACCTTCGCTCCCGTGGCTCGATTAGAAGCCATAAGGATACTCCTTGCCTATGCTAGTAGTTATAATTTTAAACTATTTCAAATGGATGTCAAAAGTGTCTTCTTGAATGGTTTTATTTCCGAAGAAGTATATATCGAACAACCTCCCGGATTTGAAAATACTCTTTTTCCTAATCATGTATTCAAATTGACCAAGGCTCTCTATGGCTTGAAACAAGCTCCTAGAGCTTGGTATGAAAGGCTTAGTTCCTTTCTTATTTTAAATAATTTTACCAAAAGCAAGGTTGATACTACATTATTTATTAAACATTTTGAAAATAATTTTCTTATTGTGCAAATTTATGTTGACGATATTATTTTTGGCTCTTCGGATGAATCACTATGTGAATCATTTGCCAAATCTATGAGTCATGAATTCGAAATGAGTTTAATGGGGGAATTAACTTTCTTTTTAGGATTACAAATCAAACAACTTAAGGATGGTATATTTCTTAACCAATCTAAATATACGGTAGAATTGTTAAAACGATTTAACATGGATAATTCAAAAGCAATAAACACCCCTATGAGTACTGCGACTAAGTTAGATATGGATGAAAATAGTGAAAATTTCGATCAAAAAACATATAGGGGAATGATAGGTAGTCTACTCTACCTTACCGCAACTAGACCGGATATCATGTTTAGTGTAGGACTTTGTGCTAGGTTTCAATCAAATCCTAAATTATCTCATCTTAAAAGTGTTAAAAGAATATTTAGGTATCTTAAAGGTACTCCGAATTTAGGTTTATGGTATCCAAAATCTAAAAATTTTGATTTAATGGCTTATGTGGATGCCGATTTTGGCGGATGTAGGATAGATAGAAAAAGTACATCCGGAACATGCCAATTTTTAGGACATGCACTTGTTTCTTGGACTTCCAAGAAACAAAATTCAGTAGCACTATCTATGGTAGAAGCCGAATACATTGCTGCCAGTGCATGCTGTGCACAAGTTGTATGGATGAAAAACACATTAGAAGACTATGGAATTCACTTTAAGAACATTCCCATAAAATGTGATAATACTAGTGCTATATGTCTTACTAAAAATCCGATTCAGCATTCTAGAACTAAGCACATCGACGTTAGGCATCATTTCATACGCGATCATGTCCTTAACAATAATGTTGTTCTAGAATTCATTGACACAAAGCATCAATTAGCATATATATTCACAAAAGCCTTGAATGAAGACCAATTTGAATTCATTAGAAGGGAATTAGGTATGTTAAATTGTCCCTAAACAATAAACTTGTTTGATTGGATTTTCCGTAAAGTTTTTCATCTTCTTTCCATCTCTCGGTGAATCTAATCATTCTCCTTCAAATTCCGTATGACATGTTGTGAAATCTCGAAATCGACTTTGATGACTTGATTATGAATTTCAAGTTACTGATTTGATTTAAATAAGTTTCATCTAAATCATAATCTTGATCTTGCAAAATTGGAATCACAAATAATATCTTTTGGCATTCATGAATTGATACTTACAAATGTGAAATTATTGGCATTCATGACTTGAATTTGAGATTTTAATGAATTTAACGATTTGAATGAGTTTGTATTCGAATTATGATCTTGACTTCGTGAAACTACTACTTGAATTTTTATCCCAATCTCTCTCTTGTACATCTACAATTTCTGTTATTTATAGAAAGAAGAGATTAGATAATATGAATGCATGCTGAATTTTCCTCTAAAATGAACTCTGCGTAAATATTTTTTTTGCATACTTAATTTTCAATGATAAAATCGTTGTATGACAAAATATGTGCTTCAAGTCTCATTTCCCTTTTTGTTGATGACAAAGGGGGAGAAAAGTGATGACTTATATCATTCTTAATAGTATGACAAAATATGAATTGCAAAATCTTTGAGAAAAGTAATCGATCGATGATTGTCTTATATGCCTTGCAAAATCCTTGAAAATATCGTAAGATTGATTGATCATATTGAATGCATGAAATGTATAATCATGAAATTCATGTTGAAAATCTTTTGTCATAGTAAAATTTTTCTCTTATCTTTCGACTTGAAAAAGATTTTCATCGAAGTTTCGCATTTACATTATACTTAATGAGAACAACGATAAGTTCTACGGTTAGAACTTATCGGTTTATGCTTGAATTCAATGGGATGGAATTCAAGTGCTTTATCTTCTCATAATATGGCATATAGATAGGGGGAGTTATGTTTAACTCCATCATCAATTGATTGCCATCATCAAAAAGGGGGAGATTGTTGAATCCCCGATCGCCAAGGCTGTCAAGCAGTGGTCAAGCAGTGGTACCACCAGACTAGTGTTGAATCTCGGATTTTGATGATAAAATCAATTGATGGGTTATTTGATCTAATCCATATTATTGAGTTAAGTATGCAGGATTAACTATAATAACCAGAAAACACAAAGCAAGAATATCGGAGTCAAGTTCGATGGACGTTTAAGAGTCCGAAGAATCGTCAGAGATGTTGCCAGAACCAACTGAGAAGAAATCGGGAACCTGTCGAAATTTTCGGAAGTTCACCGAAGAGATCGTCGGAGGTTCACGGAGATCACCGAGAAGGCTCGGCTACTCATTAAAGTCATCACAAGTTCGGGAGCTTGATGGGAGTCCGTCGGAAGAAAGTTCGTCGGAAAGCTCGCCGGAACAAGACTCGACGTTCGCAGTTGAAAGCTTGCTTAGGATATGTTTTTTTGTTACGTAGTTCACTTGTAACTAGGATTAGGATTAAGAGATAATCCTATATCCTAGTTAGGGGCCAATTGGGCCCAAATTCGGACTAGTTTAGGGCAAAATTGAAGCCCAACTAATGGGCTGAAAACACTGTAGTTGGGCTGAAAACACTGTAGGCGGTAGCACCGCCTAGGCTGGGCAGTGGCACCGCCTAGTGCCCGAGAGTTGGGCGGTAGCACCGCCTGGGCTGGGCGGTGGCACCGCCCAGTGCCCGAGAGCTGGGCGGTAGCACCGCTTGGGCTGGGCGGTGGCACCACCCAGCACTATCAACGTTTGACAGTTACAGGCGGTGGCACCGCCACTGACAAGCGGTGGCACCGCCAGCATCGGGAACCCAAAGAGAATTCAAATTTTGGAGCCCAAATTTTGGAGCCCAAATTTGAATCCTCTTGAGGCCTATAAATACCCATCAAATCTCAGCTGAGATTACAACTTTTGAGCAGTAATTGATTGAGAGAAAGCTCTTAGAAAAGGTCTTAGAAAGTCTAGTTTTCAATTTGCTAGTGTTCACCTCATTCCTTCTCGAAAATCTGTAAGAGAGTGAACCGCTTGTAAAGAGTTGTAAGAGGGGTATTTGCCCTTCCATTTTAAGAGAGTTGCTAGTGGAAGGTGGGAGCCTCATCGAAGAGGGGCCTCGCAAGTGGAGTAGGTCATTTGACCGAACCACTCTAAAATCAGCGTAATCTCTGGTTTGCATTTCATTACTGCATTTATCTTTCTGCAAATCTTTACTTTGCTAAGTTCACTGCCCTCATCTCATTACGTACGCTTTCAATGCAATTAAGACGATTTCATACGAAACATTATTTTTATCATACGAAAGATTTTCTAAAACCGAAGTTTTAATCCGCTGCACTAATTCACCCCCCCCCCCTCTTAGTGCCGCTCCGATCCTAACAACTAGGCAGTGGTACCACCTAGTAACAGTGTGTCAGGTGGTGGTACCACAAGACTGGGCGTTGGTACCGCCTAGTGTCAAGTTACAAGCGGTGGTACCACTCGTACCACGAAATCTCAAGGATTTAAATTTTGGCTCTAAATTGGAATCCATTTGGGGCCTATAAATACCTCACTCTTTCCTGCTTAGTAAGATAAGAAAGTGAGTTAAAAAGGGGGAAAGAATCCTTGGGTAAAAATTATAATCTCTCTTGAAGAGTAGAGTCCCTTCTTCCTAGTATTTAGAAAGTTCTTATAAAGGGAGAAGAGAGGTCTAGGTCTGAACAAGAGGTATAAAGGTTCTCTCATGAGCTTGTCAAAAGGAGAATAGAGTTGTAAGAAGGAGGTTAATCTTTGCCTATTAAAGGAATATCGTTAGTGAATGCTAGTAGTCTCGACAAAAGGGGAATCAGTGGAGTAGATGTAGGTCACGATGACCCAACCACTATAACTCGGTTTGCATTTACTTCTTGCAATTTATATTTACTGCAAACTGTCATTCTTTACTTACTTTACATCCACTATGTTCTTCCGTATACTTTCAAGTTAACATCTTCCGAAACGAGTTTAATCAGAATGAGATTTTGAACCGACGTAATTTTTATTACCGCTGTACTAATTTACCCCCCTAGTGCCAACTCCTTCCTAATAGGTCAAATAGTGCTCAAATCATGCACCTTGACCAAACAGTGTCCAAGTTATGCATCTCGGCCAAACAATGTCTAAGTTGTGCATCTTGGTCAAATAGTGTCTGAGTTGTGCATCTCGACCAAATAGTGCTCGAGTCATGCACCTCGGCCAAATAGTGTCCAAATCATGCACCTCGGCCAAATAGTGTTTGAATCATGCACCTCAACCAAACAGTATCCGAGTGGTGCACCTTGGCCAAATAATGCTCGAGTGGTGCATCTCGGCCAAAGAGTGTCCGAGTCGTGCACCTCAACCAAACAGTGCCCGAGTGGTGCAGCTCGGCCAAACAATGCTCAAGTTGTTCACCTTAGCCAAATAGTGTCTGAGTTGTGCATCTTAGATAAATAGTGCCCAAGTCATGCACCTTGGCTAAATAGTATATGAATCGTGCATCTTGGTCAAACAATACTCGAGTTGTGCACCACACCCAAATAGTGTCTAAGTCATGCACCTCGACCAAACAGTGCTCGAGTTGTGCACCTTGGCTGAACGATGTCTAAGTTATGCCTCCTGACTAGTATAGTGCTTGAGTCATGCACCTCAGCCAATCCAGTGTCTGAGTTATGCATCTCAACCAATCTAGTGCCCGAGAAACATCGCTCGGCTAGTTTGATGCTCAATGCTCGAGCAGTTTTGCTCGGCCAATATTGTGCCCGAGTAATGTTGCTCGTCCAGTATTGTGCTCAAGCAATGTTGCTCGACTAGTCCAGTGTTCAATGCCAGAGTAGGGTTGCTCGGCCAGTCCTATGCTCGAGTAGTGTTGCTCGGCTAGTCATGTGCCTGAGTAGTGTTGCTCAGCCAAACCAGTGCCCAAGTAGTGTTGCTCGGCTAGTCACATGCCTGAGTGGTGTTGCTCGGCCAGTCTAGTACATGAGTTGTCCTGCTCAGCCAGTCATGTGCCCGAGCGGTGTTGCTCGGTCAGTCCTATACTCGACTAGTGTTGCACGACCAACCCAATCCCCGAGTTATATCGCTAAACTAGTCCAACTCTCAAATAGAAGCTCCTGATCAATCGATGATCGAACTACCAATCCCAGAACGATAACCAACCCAGCCAGCAAAAGGCACTAAGCCATGCCCTGAGCCCCTCCATGAGGAACCGGTGGCACACCTCTTTTTTTTTTTTAGAGGGGAGGGCAGAGGGGAGAGAGAATGATATGGAATATTTTGGTATCACCTTGTAGTGATATTTAGCAACCACGTCAGCGTCAACATGGAGCCTTAGGGATGATATAGTGCACTTCGTCAATGTGACATCTCAGACTCGAATAGGTTGATCGCTAGCTCCCACACTATCCAAAGTCGTACAAGACAACATCGCATAATACAGAGCTGCTTCGAAAAGCTTGGAACGATGCTACGCAGTACGAATCCATACAGGTTGGTAGGCGCTTGCATGAAATGTATAAGCCGACCGCCCAAGAGGCCGACGACCATTAACAAACTATGTATGACCAACCTTCGTTCACATATATAAAAGTCAACTTCTTGACCAGCGTTAGGGGTCAAATTTGGAATACTCAAACTCCCTCGAACACTACTCAACACTAACTTAAGCTTCGGAGGGGTCAAGTCGAAAAATCCCTCTCTCGACTTTGACCTGTGTGCAGGAACTCGACGAGAAAAGAGTAGCAACCCAGCAAGGGAGGAAGTGCAACTCCTTGCTCTACCTCGGATCGATTCTGAAGATGAAGTCTGGACTCAACCTAACGTTGACTACCCCCGTTCGAGTAGCCACGCGGGTGGCTCTCCGCACCCGAGATCGGACAAAGCCGTGCTGTGTTGACCCATCGACCACGGTATAAAATTGCTCAACAAAGATCATTCATGAATCAAATAGAGAAGATTGTATAGATTATTCTCGATTCACAAAATATTTTCTTGATCATCCGTGATTCCTATATTATAAATATGATTTTGTTTACGAGGCTTTATGCTTATAAATACAAAGAGTCTGTTCAGGTAGGATTTCTAATCTGAAGCACTATGCTTATGAAGATCGGTGGATTCGGATATGATTTCGAATTTGAAGCACTCTGCAAACTTCATCCTAAATCTTCTACCAACTTATCGGAGGGGGTCACGTCTGATAGAGACCTTTTAGCACGAGTCTTACGGAAAAAAAAAAAGTCTCAATCACGAGGAGTGCGTCTCAAGAAAGTCATCTTGAGACGCTTCACATATAAGGACTCCGATCGAAGGCATCCAGGATCAAAATCAGTACACGAAGACATCCACCTCATGCTTCTTTTCACGACATAGTTTTCACCACCACTCGGTCTCCCAGCCTAATGGCCTAATATAACAGGACAAGAAGATCATACGCCAAAGTCTCAAAAAGTTAGCAGGAACTCCTATATTGTACCCTTCCATTGAAGGCATAAAAAACAAATCGGATGATGGTTACATTTGTACATACACAAATGTAGAGATAATGGTGCCTCAACGTTGACCTTTGCAGACGTACCGATTCACCATACACTCACTTCTTTACAAATAGTAATCATGGATGCACGACTAGGAGTTGTTAATGATTCCGATTGAACTAATTAACAGCTATAAAAACCCACTTGCAGATATGGGACTGAAAAGGCGTACACATGACAGCTAACCATACCGATACAAGAATAAGCAAAGAAAGATATAATGAGCACTGACGAGTGCTTGCTCGTCATCCATGGGTTCATGGAATCGGAATCAGAGATTAAATAACATATCGATGCAACAAACAGAATAGCTAACCAGAAACATCAATAAATGTCTGGGTTGAGAACCACAGCTCGGTGGTGCATACATAGCTAACATTACCCAATAGCAGTAATGATCAATACAACATGTGGGATCATAAAGCTTGAAATCAGGGAATAAGGTTGCCCGAGCACGCTCATTGACGAATTGATCCCAATATGACTATGACATGCATATGACCAGAGCATTAAAAAAAATACATCATTGGGTTATAAATAATCCTAAATGTCTAAGCTGTCAGAAAAATGGCACAACAGATTAATAAAATTTATCATTTTTACAAACGAAACCTAAATATATGAGGTAAGTCCAAATGAATAACACATTATCCTAAAAACTTAAACTAAGAAACGAAACCGAGATAAAAGGCAAACAATTTCAGGCCAAGAATATAAAGCCACGAAATGCCGATCATTAACCATGAATACAGGCCCACTAATACGGGAAGACAAAAAAAGTACACGGTATTGTTAACAAAAGCAGTTCTTCTCATAGTTTAGATTATCCATGGGCAGGGCAGGTGAGTACTGTTCACTTGACCCTAAAATAGCTGTGCGCTCAATGCAACTGGTACGATGAACCTATAAGGTTCAACCTGCAGTACTGCTTACAAAGATGTATAGATAGTCTCAATCTACAAAACTGCTCGTTTTACCATGAAGTAGCTACATGCATGCAGTCATCTGCACGCCCACCACTTGAATAATCCCCAGTGAAAAGTTTCAAGCGCAAAATAGTAGCATCAGAGATGTTTAGTAAACACAAAGCTTCAAATCGAAGATGGAGATGATTTCAGAAGGCAACAAAAAAACACTTCAGTATGTGAAAATATATATGAATAACTTGATTCCATTTTGGCGTTTTACTGAGATTGAATACAACAAATGCATGGCAATCAGCAAGATCATTTATAAAGTTTAGTCAACCGGAACTGGTGAAAAAGCTAATGTGCTGAAGAAATAGCAAGTGTTCCATGACGTAAAATTTTCATTAACAACATCTTCGTAACAAATAATTCAAACAGATTGTCTCGTAATTGCAGATCTCAAAATGCTTATTCCTCGAACGGAGATGACTTCCGCCACATGTTTTCAGTTCTTTCCTCCTCCTTCCTCTTTCATTTTCTTTTCCCACCTGCGCTTCTGCAGGATGTAAAAGAAAAATGAACGACATTGGATTTAATTTGATTGCGAAAGGATAATCCTACTTTAAGCATTCAAAGAAGAAAATGAGTCAAATTAACATAGAAGACGAGAAACACAAAAAAATATTGTTCTTACTCCCAATAAATATTGTCAAATTAACATAGAAGACAAGAGAAACACAAAATGTGTAAAAATTTGTGTGAACAAGAGAAACACAAAAATCCTGTGAATAGTTGTTACTCCCAATAAATATTGTCAAATTAAGTGAACCTCACTATCAAGGACTAGAACAATAGTCAGACCAAGAGTTTGTTTCTTTCATAACCTTCTCTTTAAGGGTAAACATGCCAAAAAAAATGTTCTGCTAGATAAATTTCTCTGTTGCAATTCCTAACAGATCCAAATTCATTTCAGAAAGGCCTCCAGTTATTATGAAAAGCCGACATAATGGGGTTACCGGCAACAAACTTGAGAGACAATTTCTCTCCTAGTAAGGTGCAAGGTTGGTAAATGCCTAGTGAATATTGGATTCTTTACAGGATCAATAAGTAAAAAATTGTGTATAACCCAAGTGAGAGGTAACCAAAATAGTTCAAGCAAAAAAGAGAAGAAATGATATGGAGTCTACAACCATAATGTGAAATTTAAAAGTTAAAAGAATGAACCTCACCGGGGGTCATGTCACATGAAAAGTGAAGTCAATTAATCCTTTTACAAGCTCGTAACTCATAACAATAACTTATGAGGCGCATGGAATAATCAGAGTCACATGTGCAGGAAAGTGCACATACACACAACATGGTGCATTGAGGGATTTTGATGTGACACAAGGTTAAGAAGTTCGAACATCAGTTTGAGCAAAGAAAATGATCAGACCAAGACAGCTCTAATGCTTCAACTACAACCATGTGACCACATAATCTATTCAAGCATTTTATTGGCATTAATCCATGGTAACACATGATGAACATAATTCATCAGCCCATCTGGTGGACAGCCACATGATAACTTAAAAGTCATGATAAATCATACCAACTTCATGCATTAAAATTAGCAAATGCCTCTATAGACCCCAAGCATGTACTTTTCCCCTTTACAAGGCTACAAGCACATTCAAACTCGATAGCAGAACTGCCAATTTTTCTTCCATTTATTTCCTATTTCCTTATTGCAAAAAGAGCCAATGTCTTGTCCATTATTCCTTGATGAACTTCAGTCAATCAAGATGGTTGAAAATGAAATGCACGTTATAGGTCAATTGTCCAGAATACTTGCACATGCAGCTATATATACTTTGGTCTTTGCTCTATCGGTAAATTCTGCAAACAAGTTTAAGAATATTACATATATTACCATCTGTATGCAATTAGAACTCATTCTTTATCACCTGGACAGGTAAAATTTATTCTTTTTTCCATAATTCGACCAAAGCCAATTTTCTAAATCCAATTTTCTAGATGATTGTAAAAAAGAACACAATAAGTTGTAACAAGCAAAAGAATTCCTAAAGCCAGTTTTCTAGATGAGTGCTAACCTTATAATCCAGTAGCATATCGGGCATCTTCTTCATCAATTCAGCAGTTTTTGCCCGCCTATCCAAAGCCAATTAAGAAAACAAAATATCAATTTTGACATCAAAACCCTAACATAAAAGGAAGAGGGTTTCGAGAAGGGAATCGCACTTCTCCGCAGACACGCGATCGCATTTGTGACCTTTCCTCTTGTTCCTCATCTCCTTCCTCGGGGGATCATAAGGCCAATCCCTGATCCAAAGCGAAAAAAATCAACCAAACTTCCACACAAAAATATCACTTTTACAAGTCAAAAAGAAAGAGGAAGCGAAGAGATCGGGTGGTAAGAAGGACGAACTCTCCAGCAAGAAGAACCTCCTTGCGGAGGCGGGCTCGCTTGCGAGCACTGAGCGATAAGGGCTTCCAGGCGCCGAGCTCCCAGTAGCCCCACACGCCCTTGGCGAGCTCGTCCTTGTATTTGACAAGCTTCTCCCTCCACGAATACTGGTAGCTCTCTACCGCCGCCCCCTTCACCACAGCCACCGCCTTCACGGCCGCCGCAGCTGCAGCCGTCGCCGCCTTGCCCGCCATGGAACCGACGCGGTGAGAGAAGGCACATGACCTTCCAGCATCAGGGAAGTGGACGGTTTTGGCACATTCGGGCCTCCTTCACTCAAGTCGGGCCGGCCCAATTGACTTCCCTGATGGTGCAGCAGATTTTTGAGTTAGGATCGAAGACAGATAAATGTTGCGGCCCTAATTAATCACATCGACAATCTCATCAATTTGAAAACTCATAAACCTAAATGTCTTCCTTTCATCGTTTAGCTTATCTACGTGTATCGTATATGTATGTATGTATATATCGCCGGCTGCCAGTTCGTCATCAGGAAGTTATAATAATTTCGTCAATATAAAACAAAATACTATAACTCAATGAAAGGGGTGGGAGTTGTTACACTAATCACATCAGCTGTATGATAAGAACAGAGGCAAAGGGGGCACTGTTAGGGAAAAGAAAGAAAAGAGAAGGGCTTTATCTTTTCCGCTGGTGAGTCATGCATTTGCCTAAATAAATATTCCTTTTCTGGAATTTGAGCCATACAGAGCACGCTTGACACCGAGTTCTTCAGAGTACGGCGAAGCCAGCGATTATCATATACAAAGAGGTCATCATCATCAGCAAAGGAAGCTACCGCTTGCTTGATGCCCACACGGGAGACCGGTGCTGATCAAAACAATCAAATGATGTTTTTGAGCACGCTTCTGATGCCACTCACATCCTTGGAGTTAGTGAGATCAAGTTGTTTCGTTTGATTAGACATCCTGATATTGTTCAAATAAAGCATCTAATGCTGCCGCCATTATATATATATATATATATATATATATATGTATATATATATATATATATGTATATATATATATATATGTATATATATATATGTATATGTATATGTATATGTATATATATATACATATATATATATATATGTATATATATATATATATGTATGTATATATATATATATATATATGTATTTGTATATGTATATATATATATATATATATGTATTTGTATATGTATATATATATTTATATACATATGTATATATATGTATTTATATATATACATACATATATACATATATATATATATACATATATTATGTATATATTCATATATACATATATATATATATATATATATATATATATATATATATATATTATGGAGTAAATTGACTATCCTATTTTAGTGACTCGAACAATAAACACGTACAAAGGTTTAATACTCTTTATAAAACCTATATTGCTCCAATATGGTTAGTGAAATTTAAAATGAACTTATCTAATAGACATGTCCTTTCATATATAATTATTAAAATTAATTTTAATTAATTTTAAGTTTTAAAAATTAAATCTAATAATCGTCCACAAAATTTAACATTTTTAAAGATTAAAATTGAAATAATTAATGAACAAAAGGAAAGAAAAAGAAATTGGCTGCTCAATACCGATACAATATGGTTAGTTAATTACTTTATAAAGTTTGAACTTAGTGTAAATAGTTTTCATCAGAAGGAAATGGAGTGAACTAGGCCTTGAACCTTATTCCTTCAACCTAAATTTCTACTATCACATATTATACAGTTGATTAGTCATGAGATTTGTAAATTAATGCAGATAAATCACATCGATTCGAAAATCTCGTTTGATGAAAACATATCGACAAAATGAGTTTAACTTTGAAAGCATTTGAAAGAGTGTAATTAGAAAGTAAAGTAAGTAAGATAGTTTGCAGTAAAGGTAAATTACACAAATAAAAATAAAAACTAAGTTTTATAGTGGTTCGATCGTCCTAACTTACATCCACTCTCGATTCCTCTTCCGTCGAGGTTATCGGCATTCACTAGTGGTCTTCTTTCAATAGGTGAAGACCAACCACCTTCTTACAACTCTATTCTCCTTTTGATAGGGTTAGGAGATAACATTCACACCCCCACTACCTCTTCTCTTAAACTTTACTAACACTTAGAGTTTGAGAGAAGTTATCACAAGATTACAATAGTATTTCTTTTTTTACTCTCAATTCTTGTGTATCTTAACCAGGGATGAGAGGGATATTTATAGGCCCCAAGTGAATTCAAACTTGGAGCCAAAAAGAATCTCATCCCTCGTATTTGGGGTATTAGCAGTATGACCACCTACAACACTGACATTGGGCGGTACCACCTCTTGGGAGGCCCAAATTTTCTTGATTAAATTGAACATCCTTGCTGTCATATACACTGAGATTTTGCTATCAATTCTATCCTCAAATTTCTCAAGTTTTTGGTCAAAATTTCATCGAGAAACCGCTATTTTTCGACGATAATTCTACTCTTACAAGACAACACATACCTACAGCAACTTCCATTGATTTCTATCAAACTTTTGCTACCGTCTACCATAGATCTAAAACTTTCATCCATAGCCTTAAAACTCCACCAAACCACACTCTCAAACTACACCCAAAACAACCATAAAATAAGCCTAAACCGTAGCCTACATCCACCAATCCACTAACCCTTTCGACCATCACTTCTCACAACCTATACATGCCTTTAACCCGACAACAAAAGAGAGATCTTAACATCACAGATTTGGAGGCATCTACTATAGCATCTAAAGAGGCAATCAATGCTAAATTCAAAGCTTTCGAAGCGTGAATGGAAAATAAGATTCGTACTCTCTTTATTGAACTCAGTTTTGGTTGACCACCAAACCCGAAGAAATCACATCAAGGAGAGAGTTCTAACTAATCGCACCAAGCTTGAAGAGATAACTTCCAAGAGAGGGGAGGTTCTATGATCGATCTCAACTATCCACGCATGAGGGCGGACTTTCCTAGATGAGAAGAAGGAGACCCGATTGGTTGGATCTCACGCTCGGAGCGATATTTTTGGTACCATAAAATCACGGATGCATCTATGGTGGAAATTATGTCTATACATCTTGAAGGGGATGACATACAATGGTTTGACTAGTTTGAACACACTCATGGATGTCACGCCCCTCAAAATATCCATGATATTAAAATTTTCATCACAAATCCATCCAAGATCCAAACACACATTTGAGGACACTGAAACACATTCTATCAAATTCATATCTATAAAATCTGAGCAGTTTATAATCATATATCACATCACTCGATAATTCACATTTATGGCAACCCAAGCCAAACTCGACAAACATGAACAACATTTATAAATTCACAAGCTGAATAAATTATACAATCAGAACTCCAATTATTCACCACAAGTTCATATCATCATAAACTAGACTTAACATTCCGAAATTCCAAATAAGAGAGATCTTCTAACACTTTGACATAGTATATCCATTTCGATTCATCGACAACATTTCATTTTATACAAAATATGCTTATACAACAATAACATAATAACCAACAAGATTTGCCCATAATTCTGAATAGCTCTCCACTGCCTCAACCCAATTCAAACATCTCAAAGAGTGACAAGCTGACCTGAAAGATTTTATATAACAACGGAGTAAGCTAAAAACAACTCAGCAAGTGATAAAGCATATTCAGAACAGAAAGAACGATTTCAAACAAGTAGGGTATCATAATGTAAGATAGAATACACGAATTCTCAAGATACCATATCATTAGATACTAAATCATAAGTGTCATGTCATTCGAAACATATTTGGTTCATAATAGATGGAGCATAGAGTAATTGGAGCATATCAATAGCGTATGAGATGTTCCGGAGCATATCTATGGCAAATAGGATATTTCAAAATAGATCAGTTCATAACAAATGGAGCACATAGTAATTGGAGCATATCAATAGCGTACAAGATGTTCCGGAGCATATCAATGACAAATGGAATATTTCAGAACATATCAATGGTATGCGAAGCATTTTGATGTATATCAATAGCATAGGAAACATTTTGGAGCATATCAATACAAAATACGAAACAGAAGCTCAGACGTCGTACCCTAGCATAGTGCATATTGTTGAATCTCGGATTTTGATGATGAAACTAATTGATTGTGTTTAGATGTTTAACTGTATTTTGAGTGATGCAGGTCTACTCGATCAGGATTAGACAGTTAACGCAAGAGGAATTGACGTTGCGCCGGAGGAGATCACGTCAGGATATTGGATGGCTGAATGCTTCGGACGTCGGGCATCGGGCCAAGGAGAGCGAAATTGCGCCAAGGATATCAGGGTTGCGGAGGTCAACCGCCGATTGGGCAACAAGCCCTAAGAGAGGAAGATACACCGAAGAATCGGACGAAGCGCCAACCAATGACGTGCCGGGCAACAGAAATTCATGTTGTATTAATTGTCTAGATCGGAGTAGAGTTTTAGTTTGTGTGTGCAGGATTAACTACGATAACGATGAAGACATAAAGCGAAACAAAGTGCAGAGTCAAGCACGAAGGATTCGTTGGGAGTTCAAGAGTTCGACGGAAGTCCGAAGGTTCATCGGGAATGCTGCCGGAACTAGCCGAGAATGAGTAAGGAGCTTGCCGAAGGGTTTTTCGGAAGCTCGCCGGAAGGTTCGTTGGAAGTTCGCGGAGCTCGCCGAGAAAGATCGGAGCTTGCCGAAGAAGCTCGTTGGAACTCGCCAAGATCAAATCGTGAAGTCTAGGAGCGTGCCGGGAGTCCGCAGAATGGTTTCCGAGAGTTTATCGGAAGACCGTCGAAAGTTCGCCGGAAGCTCGCCGGAAGAAGTCTTGACTTACGGACTTTGTAATAGCTTAGAAAATGTCTTTAAATTCGTAGTTAGCATGTTAATTAGGGTTAGGATTAGGTATTAATCCTATAACCTAAGTAGGGGCCAATTGGGCCCGAGTTCGGATTAGTTTGGGCCAAGATTGAAGCCAAACTAAGTAGGCTGAAAACACTGTAGACGGGCTGAAAACACTATAGGCGGTGGCACCGCCCAGTGTCCGAGAGCCAGGCGGTGGCACCGCCACTGACAGGCGGTGACACCTCCTAGGCTGGGCGGTTGCACCGCCCAGCACCCGAGCGCTGGGCGGTGGCACCGCCAGCATCGGGAAACCAAAGAGAATTCAAATTTGGAGCCCAAATTTGAATCCTCTTGAGGCCTATAAATACCCCTCAAATCTCAACTGAGAGAACAACTTTTTGAGCAGCAAGTGTTTGAGAGAAAGGCCCTAGAAAAGTCTTAGATAGTCTTGTTTTCAATTTGCTAGTGTTCACCTCCTTCTTTCTTGCTAAAAATTTGTAAGAGAGTGAACCGCTTGTAAAGAGTTGTAAGAGGGGTATTTACCCTTCCATTTCAAGAGACTTGCTAGTGGAAGGTGGGAGCCTCATCGAAGAGGGGCCTCGCAAGTGGAGTAGGTCATTTGACCGAACCACTCTAAAATCGGCGTGATCCATGGTTTGCATTTCATTATTGCTATTTACATTATTGCAAACCTTCTTATATGCTTTAGTTCCTTATTACTTTTGCTGCACATATTTAAGAATACGCTTTCAAGATTAGGCTTTTCAAGTTCCGTTCTTATCGTACGAAAGATTTTCTAAAATCGAAGTTTTAATCCGCTGCACTAATTCACCCCCCCCCCCTCTTAGTGCTGCTCCGATCCTAACACATATGAGGTTTAACTCAGTGGTGGCTCCACGCCGTGATGAGTTCTCGACTCCATCCACGGGTTGCTCTTTCCTACTCGAGCCCTCTCACCCTACCCTTGTGCTAGGTCGGCTCTGAATTTCACATCAAACAGATAGAGGGTGAAGTGGGATTCCAAACATAATATGGTCTATCCATTTCTGAATGACCACCAAACATAATCTAGAGCATCGCGGGCTCTAAGCACATACCCTTTACCATTTCTAGCAAAGGTCCAAATAATCCCACAAACACCAGAGTACAAAAGGGTATTGTGAACAATAAATTGGGACATATCGGAAGCACATGCGGAACAACGAAATGTATATGTGCCTTTATGAAACATTACAATACAAACATGAAGTTTACGTAACAGATTTAGGTATCCAAATACATGTAGGATAAGAGCATACATGAATTCAAACCAGTAATATAAAGCTCAATTGAATAAGAAAGCTAAAGGATATCAATTTCCAAAGGAATGAAACCAGAATATGAGAAATCGACCAAAGCTCGATTTCTGGCAGAATATAAGAGGCACATTCAACAATGAAATCAAACTATCAATCGTGCTCCAATTTTACTCAGAAAATATATCATTAGAAAGATATTTTAATCTAGTTTCTGATGAAATAAATTTCGTACGAATCAAGGTTTCCAACAAGGAGTTACAATAGATTTAGTAACCCAAGATCAAAGAACAAATGTCAATTTTACAGAATTCACAAGGTCGGTTTCAATAGAAAACTGGGCAGGCAAACTTATTCTGAATTCTTAAAATAACCTATCAAAAGAAAGGTTTATGAGTCTATATTCTGATCAAATAAGTTTTGTCTAAATCAGAGATCAATACATGAATTTATAACCATAACAAGGTAGAAAGGTCAGAATCTCAGAAGTTACACAGATTCGAATCTTTTTGTCTAAACAGGAGATATATCAAATGCAAGGCTAGAACAATTTAAAGTTCCTCATATTCAAAGCAAATGTAGAGATAAAATTACAGTAAGGAAAGATCAGGACACTTGCAATAGGAAGAATTAGAATAATTACAAGAGAAACGATCGGGAAACTTGCCTTTCAAAGATTTTGATCTGAAGATCCAAAGAAGGTATCAGCCCAAATCCTTCTACTTTTCCTCCGTGTCCTCTCCTTGTTTCGTTTTCTACATGTCTTCTCTTTTTCCTCCACAACTACAGCTCATGCAAAACATAGAGACATAGTCACCTGCTCTCTTTTACTCTCATTCCTTCGTTTTCTTTTTCAAACGCAGCTGTCGAAGCCATTGCCACTACCACTACCACAGTCGTAGCCACGACCGCAATTGTTGTCACAACCGCAGCCCCTTCTACTACACTACTTCCTTCCTCCCTTCTCTCGTTCCTACTTCTTCTTTCCCAAACACAACTGCCGCAGACGCAGTCGCCACTACCGCAGCCACAATCACGGCCATAGCCCCTTTTTTTTTTCCCTTTCCTTTCTTTCTATTTCCCGAAAGCAGTTGCTGCAGCCACCACCACCGCCACAGCTACCGCAGCCAACGTCGCAGCCGCAGCCACAGTCACAGCCACGATCGCAGCCACCACATCCGCAGCCTCTTCTTCCTCCCCTGCTTTGTTTCCTCTCCTTCTGTTCTAGCTGCAGATGCCACTGCCGCAACTGCCTCCCCTTCTCCTCTTCCTCTCTTCTTCCCTTTTCCTTTCTCTTCTTCTTCCTTTCCTTCTCTTCTTCCCAGCTGCACTACTGCAGTCGCAGCCTCAGCCACGGCCGCAGCCTCTTCTTCCTCCCCTGCTCATCTTCCTCTCCTTCTTCTCTTCCAGCTGCAGCTGCCATCGCCGCAGCCGCAGCCCCTTCTTTCCCTTCTCTTCTTCCTCTCCTTCCTTTCTTCTTCTCTTCTTCCTCACCTTCTCTTCCAGCTGCAGTTGCCACCGCTGCAACCGCAGCTCCTCCTTTCCCTTCTCTTCTTCTTCTCCTCTTCTTCTTCCCTCCTCCTCCCCGGCATCACACACACCCTCTCCTCTGTTTCCTCTGCAGGAAACAGAGGTATCACAACCTCTTCTCCTGCTTCCTCTTCTTCGTCTCTTCCTCTTCTTCTTCTTCTCCTCTTCGAACGCCCCAACCTCTCCTCTGTTTCCCCCTGCAGGAAACAGAGGTGCTGCAGCCCTAGCTGCTGCCACCTCTCGCTCCTCTCCCTCTTCCCTCTCTTTTCCCTCTTCTTCTCCTTCTTCCTTCTCCTATCTTTCTTCTTCTTCTCTTCTGCCTTACCTTCTCTTCCTCTCCTTCTCTTCCAGCCACAGCTGCCACCGCCGCTGCCGCAGCTCCTTTCCCTTCTCTTCTTCTCCTTCCTCCCCTTCTTCTCCCCGACGAACAACACCTCCTTTCCTCTGTTTCCTCCTGCAGGAAACAGAGGTGCACCTCTTCACCCGCTTCTACTTCTTCTCTTCCTCTCTTCTTCCCTTCTTCCTTCCTCTTCCTCTTTCCCAACCACAGCTGCAATTGCCACAGCCGTAGCCGCAGCTACTTCTTTCCCTTCTCATTCACTTCTCCTTCCTTTCTTCTTCTTCTTCTCTTCTTCTTCTTCCTCCCCTTCTTCTCCCCGACGAACAGCACCTCCTCTCCTCTGTTTCCTCCTGTAGGAAACAGAGGTGTCGCCTCTTCACCCGCTTCTACTTCTTCTCTTTCTCGTCTTCTTCTTCTCCTTCTTCTTCTCCTCTTCTTCCCTTCTCCTACCCGACACCCCACACCTTCTCACTGCAGCCCATGCCACAGCCATCCCTCTTTTTTTCCTTTTTCTCTTCTTCTTTTTCCTCTTCTTCTTCTTCTCGTCCCCAACGCCCCACAGATCCTCACTGCAGCCCTTGCCGCAGCCACCTCCTCTTTTCTTCTTCTTCTTCTTCTTCTTCTTCTTCTCTTCCTCTTCTTCTCTTCTTCTCCTCTTCTTCCCTTCTCCTCCCCGACGCCCCACACATGAACTCCTCTGTTTCCTCCTACACAAAACAGAGATGTTGCAGCCCTAGTTGCTGTAGCTATCTCTCTTCCCTCTCCCTCTTCCCTCTCTTCTTCTTCTTCTTTTCTTCTCTTCTCCCTCTTCTTCCTCTCTTCTTCTCTTCTCCCTCTACTTCTCTTCTTCTTCTCCCCACACCCCACCGCTCCTCTCTCTCTGTTTCTCAAAAGAAACAGAGAGCATGGGAGGCGGTGGGATAAAACCGAAATTTTTTATTTTCTTTATTTTTTTCTTTTTGCAACTTACAGTTTAGTCCTTGAAATTTCTATATTTACATATAGGTCCTCCAATTTACATATAAATCCTTATTAATAAATTTTCAAAAGTGAGGGATATTACACTCTCCCCCCCTTAAAAGAAAATTTATTCCTCTAAATTGGTCATCGCTCTCAAAGATGAGGATTATGATTTCTTTATTTCCTCGTCCTGCTCTCAAATAGTTTCATCAAAATAATACAATTACACAATTATCCAAGAGTGACCGAAATATTCTCCTCTTTGATCATCAATAGATGGTAATCCGACCTTCAATCAATTTTTGAAAATACTTGTACACCGTGCAGTTAATCAAACAAGTCGTTACTTTAGAGAATACTCGTTTTTTTTTATGGTTACCTGATTTAATTGTCTAAAATCAATACAAAGCCTCAATGTTCCATCTATCTTTTTAACTAATATCGGAGCACCCCATGATGAAATATTAATTCAAATAAAATCCTTATTTAATAGTCCTTATAGTTGCTTTTTTAATTCCACTTACTCAAATGATATCATTCTGTAGAGAGGCTTAGATATTGGGATTGTCCCAAGGACAAAATCAAAAGCAAAGTCACGTTTGGAGGTAATCCAAGCAAGTCATCCTATAATACATTAGGCAAGGAGATAAATCATGTCCAATACTCTTAAAATAAAAGATCGGCTGATCAAATATGCAAAAAGTGATCATCTGTTATATACCAATCCATACTGGTATGATAGGAAGATAGCAAATCCATACCAAGTATAATATCAAAATTCCAAATCTCTAGGAGAACTAAATCAACAAAAATTTAAGTTCTCCAATAAGAATCAGACAAGAGGACCAGATTCAAGTTCATTATCAAAGAATCTCCAATGATCGTATTTACATATAGCATATAATGCAGTGGTCTAGGTTGAATACCCAAGTGATAAGCAAAATATTATGAATCAAATCGTAGATGGAACCCATGGTCAAACAAATATTTGCATTCTTTCATAAACATGCATAATACCTTCGATCACTAATTCAGAAGTTTTAGAATCATATTCAGTGATAGCATACACTTTAACATGGGCTGATGGTTTATGAAGCAGTGACTCTTTCTTCTTGTTCAAAGGGCAGTCTTTTATTTTATAATCCAACTTTCTACAAGCAAAATAGACTCCAATCACCCGAAAATACAAATTTGTTTCATAATTTAACTTGTAATTCACACATGATTGAGTCTTTTGTGGTGACTTCTCATTTCAAATCCAAATGTCTTGACCCTCTTGTTATTACTTTCTGATTCATTTCCAATCACATTTTTTTTGGTAAACTTGTCTTTATCATTCTTGCCACTGATCTCCAAAAATTCTTTTCATTATTGCCATTAATGATCAGCCTCTACTTCCAATATAAGGTGGCAAAAGAAATCGTTTGATCATCGGGACAATTTTGAACATCAAATATCTTCTCTATTCGCATCATCCATTTTTCTGGCACCAATGGATTAGATGCACCATGCTTCTGCTGCGCCACTCTGATTCAATATCCTCGATTACCCCTTTCATCCCACTTAATTAACCAGAAACAAATGAAATAGGAGGACCATATGTCCTCATCGTACTAGATTCCTAAAATGCATCAAAGAAAATTTTCACCAATCACTATAGTTTATTAAACCTCAATATATTTTGCATGTTAACATATCAAATATTTCAATAATCCTCAAACCATGCTCTGATACCACCTCTGTCACGCCCCTCAAAATATCCATGATATTAAAATTTTCATCACAAATCCATCAGGATCCAAACACACATTTGAGGACACTGAAAAATATTCTATCAAATTCATATCTATAAAACCTAAGCAGTTTATAATCATATATCACATCACTCGATAATTCACATTTATGGCAACCCAAGCCAAACTCGACAAACATGAACAATATTTATAAATCCACAAGCTAAATAAATTATACAATCAGAACTCCAATTATTCACCACAAGTTCATATCATCATAAACTAGACTTAACATTCCGAAATTCCAAATAAGAGAGATCTTCTAACACTTTGACACAGTATATCCATTTTGATTCATCGACAACATTTCATTTCATACAAAATATGCTTATACAACAATAACATAATAACCAACAAGACTTGCCCAAAATTTTGAATAGCTCTCCACTGCCTCAACCCAATTCAAATATCTCAAAGAGTGACAAGCTGACCTGAAAGATTTTATATAACAACGGAGTGAGCTAAAACCAACTCAGCAAGTGACAAAGCATATTCAGAACAAAAAGAACGATTTCAAATAAGTAGGGTATCATAATGCAAGACATAATACACGAATTCTCAAGATACCATATCATTAGATACTAAATCATAAGTGTCATGTCATTCGAAACATATTTGGTTCATAATAGATGGAGCATATCAATAGCGAACGAGATGTTTCGGAGCATATCTATGGCAAATAAGATATTTCAAAACAGATCAGTTCATAGCAAATGGAGCACAGAGTAATTGGAGCATATCATTAGCGTACGAGATGTTCCGGAGCATATCAATGGCAAATGGAACATTTCGGAACATATCAATGGTATACGAAGCATTTTGATGTATATCAATGGCATAGGAAACATTTTGGAGCATATCAATACAAAATATGAAATAGAAGCTCAGATGTCGTACCCTAGCATAGTGCATGTGAGGATTAACTCAATGGTGGCTCCACGCCGTGATGAGTTCTCGACTCCATCCACGGATAGCCCTTTCCTACTCGAGCCCTCTCACCCTACCCAAGTGCTAGGTCGGCTCTGAATTTCATACCAAACAGATAGATGGTGAAGTGGGATTCCAAACATAATATGGTCTATCCATTTCTGAATGACCACCAAACATAATCTAGAGCATCGCGAGCTCTAAGCACATACCCTTTACCATTTCTAGCAAAGGTCCAAATAATCTCACAAACACCAGAGTACAAAAGGGTATTGTGAATAATAAATTGGGACATATCGGAAGCACATGCGGAATAACGAAATGTACATATGCCTTTATGAAACATTACGATACAAACATTAAGTTTACATAACAGATTTAGGTATCCAAATACATGTAGGACAAGAGAATATAAGAATTCAAAGCAGTAATATAAAGCTCAATTGAATAAGAAAGCTAAAGGATATCAATTTCCAAAGGAATGAAACTAGAATATGAGAAATCGACCAAAGCTCGATTTCTGGCAGAATACAAGAGGCACATTGAACAATGAAATCAAACTATCAATCGTGCTCCAATTTTACTCAGAAAATATATCATTGGAAAGATATTTCAATCTAGTTTCTGATGAAATAAATTTCGTACGAATCAAGGTTTCCAACAAGGAGTTACAATAGATTTAGTAACCCAAGATCAAAGAACAAATGTCAATTTTACAGAATTCACAGGGTCGGTTTCAATAGAAAACTGGGTAGGCAAACTTACTCCGAATTCTTAAAATAAGCTAACAAAAGAAAGGTTTATGAGTCTATATTCTGATCAAATAAGTTTTGTCTAAATCAGAGATCAATACATGAAGTTATAACCATAACAAGGTAGAAAGGTCAGAATCTCAAAAGTTACACAGATTCGAATCGTTACTTCTAAACAGGAGATATATCAAATGCAAGGCTAGAACAATTCAAAGTTCCTCATATTCAAAGCAAATGTAGAGATAAAATTATAGTAAGAAAAGATCAAGACACTTGCAATAGGAAAGATTAGAACAATTACAAGAGAAACGATCAGGAAACTTGCCTTTCAAAGATTTTGATCTGAAGATCCAAAGAAGGTGTCAGCCCAAATCCTTCTACTTTTCCTCCGTGTCCTCTCCTTGTTTCGTTTTCTACATGTCTTCTCATTTTCCTCTACAACTACAGCTCATGCAAAACATAGAGACATAGTCACCTGCTCTCTCTTACTCTCATTCTTTCGTTTTCTTTTTCAAACGCAGCTGTCGTAGCCATTGCCACTACCACTACCACAGTCGTAGCCACGACCGCAGCTGCTATCACATCCACAGCCCCTTCCACTGCACTACTTTCTTCCTCCCTTCTCTCGTTCCTACTTTTTCTTTCCCAAACACAGCTGCCGCAGACGCAGCCGCCACCACCGCATCCGCAATCACGGCCATAGCCCCCCTTTTTTTTTTCCCCTTTCCTTTCTTTCTATTTCCCAAAAGCAGCTGCTGGAGCCACCACCACTGCCGTAGCTACCACAGCCAACGTCGCAGCCGCAGCCACAGTCGCAGCCACGGCCGTAGCCACCACAGCCGCAGCCTCCTCTTCCTCCCTTGCTCTATTTCCTCTCCTTCTGTTCCAGCTGCAGCTGCCACTGCCGTAGCTGCCTCCCCTTCTCCTCTTCCTCTCTTCTTCCCTTTTCCTTTCTCTTCTTCTTCCTATCCTTCTCTTCTTTCCCAGCTGCACTACTGTAGTCGCAGCCTCAGCCACGGCCGCAGCCTCTTCTTCCTCCCCTGCTCATCTTCCTCTCCTTCTTCTCTTCCAGCTGCAGCTGCCATCGCCGCAGCCGTAGCCCCTTCTTTCCCTTCTCTTCAGCCTCTCCTTCCTTTCTTCTTCTTCTCTTCTTCCTCACCTTCTCTTCCAGCTGCAGCAACCACCGCCGCAACCGCAGCTCCTCCTTTCCCTTCTCTTCTTCTTCTCCTCTTCTTCTTCCCTCCTCCTCCCCGGCGTCACACACACCCTCTCCTCTGTTTCCTCTGCAGGAAACAGAGGTATCACAACCTCTTCTCTTGCTTCCTCTTCTTCTTCTCTTCCTCTTCTTCTTCTTCTCCTCTTCGAACGCCCCAACCTCTCCTCTGTTCCCACCTGCAGGAAACAGAGGTGCTGTAGCCCTAGCTACTGCCACCTCTCGCTCCTCTCCCTCTTCCCTCTCTTTTCCCTCTTCTTCTCCTTCTTCCTTCTCCTATCTTTCTTCTTCTTCTCTTCTTCCTCACCTTCTCTTCCAGCCACAGCTGCCACCGCCGCAGCCGCAGCTCCTCCTTTCCCTTCTCTTCTTCTCCTTCCTCCCCTTCTTCTCCCCGATGAACAGCACCTCCTTTCCTCTGTTTCCTCCTGCAGGAAATAGAGGTGCACCTCTTCACCCGCTTCTACTTCTTCTCTTCCTCTTTTCTTCCCTTCTTCCTTTCTCTTCCTCTTTCCCTGCCACAGCTGCAGCTGCCATAGCCGCAGCCGCAGCTACTTCTTTCCCTTCTCATTCACTTCTCATTCCTTTCTTCTTCTTCTCTTCTTCTCCTTCCTCCCCTTCTTCTCCCCGACGAACAGCACCTCCTCTCCTCTGTTTCCTCCTGCAGGAAACAGAGGTGTCGCCTCTTCACCCGCTTCTACTTCTTCTCTTCCTCTTCTTCTTCTTCTCCTTCTTCTCCTCCTTCTTCTCCTCTTCTTCCTTTCTCCTACCCGACACCCTACACCTTCTAACTGCAGCCCATGCCGCAGCCATCCCTCTTTTTCTTCTTTTTCTCTTCTTCTTTTTCCTCTTCTTCTTCTTCTTGTCCCCAACGCCCCACAGCTCCTCGCTGCAGCCCTTGCCGCAGCCACCTCCTCTTTTCTTCTTCTTCTTCTTGTTCTTCTTGTTCTTCTCTTCCTCTGCTTCTCTTCTTCTCCTCTTCTTCCCTTCTCCTCCCCGATGCCCCACACATGAACTCCTCTGTTTCCTCCTACACGAAACGGAGTTGCTGCAGCCGTAGCTGCTGCAGCTATCTCTCTTCCCTCTCCCTCTTCCCTCTCTTCTTCTTCTTCTTTTCTTCTCTTCTCCCTCTTCCTCCTCTCTTCTTTTCCCTCTTCTTCTCCTCCCTCTACTTCTCTTCTTCTTCTCCCCACACCCCACCGCTCCTCTCTCTCGGTTTCGAAACAGAGAGCGTGGGAGGCGGTGGGATAAAATCGGAATTTTTGGTTTTCTTTATTTTTTTCTTTTTGCAACTTACAGTTTAGTCATTGAATTTTTTATATTTAGTCCTCCAATTTATATATAAATCCTTATTAATAAATTTTCAAAAGTGAAGGATATTACAATGGAGTCCTCTTATGGTAACAATACAAAGAAGGACTATTGATCCACTTCGGACCAACTGATTACGAGAACACTGTCGGACAACTAACAAAGATCCGACAAACCTCCACCATTCAGGAGTCTCAAACCAAGTTTGAAAAGTTATCTAATTAAACTCATGATTAATCTGAAAAATAGCTTTTGGGGATCTTCATTGAGGGCTTGAAGCCGGAGATCCGGGAAAAGTTAAAGCGCGACAATCATACCCGCTTATGACAGCCATCTCTTTCGTACGATTTCAAGAGGAGCGATTGAACCATGAAGCCCGGAGGACTAGGGTCACTCTTTGACCAGCAATATTGAAGCCCTTAGCCCCCCCTACTGTCGACCGAGTCCCTACACTAAAAAGGTTGACAAGAGAAGAGCTTCGCGAGCAATATGCGAAGGGATTATGTTGGCACTATGACGAGCCATGGAGCCATGAGCATTGTTGTAGTAAAGGGAGACTTCTTATGATTGAACTAATAAAAGAAGAGATTATTAAACATTTAAAAGAGAGCCTTGAATATGAAGAAAAAGATACAGAAGAAGAGCCACAACCGACCGATGTTACGATACACGCACTAGCTAGCTACTCAAACCCGCAAACGATGAAAGTTGGAGGCCTTCTCAAACAACAACGAATCACTATTCTCATCGACACAGGCAGCACTAATAACTTCCTAAATAGTAAGGTTGTAGCTCGGATGGCACTCCACGTCAAAGGTTACAGCAAATCCGATGTAAAGGTCATCGATGGCAGAACCCTAAAGTGCGACCAAAGTTGCCCACGGACGAAACTATTGCTACAGGACCAAGAGATAATTACATATTTCTTCCTCCTCCCTCTTGATGATCATGAGGCTATGCTCAGAATTAAATGATTGATGACATTAGGTGATGTTTTGTGGAAATTTATAAAATTAATTATGAAATTTTACAGTAAGGAGAAACAAGTGATACTGCAAGGGAAACGTGGGGGCGACGTAACGACGATTTGCACACAACAAATGGAGAAGGTTTTGCATAAAGCATGCAGCAGTTTTTTTGTACAACTTAAGTAGCAAACTAAGGGAGAGCCAACATAATTTGAAGATCCAAATTTACTACTTTTGCTTACTGAATTTTCAGATATATTTAACGAACCGCGCAACCTACCTCTTACCCGTCGGCATGATCATTATATAATGATTATTCCAAGCAAATCTCCAGCAAATACTTAGCCATATCAGTATCCATATCTCCAGAAGGATGAAATAGAAAGGATGTAAAAGAGATGTTTGAAACAGGAGTTATTCGGCCAAGTTGCAGCCCCTACTCTTCACTAGTGCTCCTTATACAAAAGAAGGACGGAACATGGCGATTGTGTGTTGATTACCGAGCTCTCAACGGCATAACTATCAAGGAAAAATACCCTATTCTAGCAGTAGATGAATTTCTAAATGAAAGGGAGAATAAATCTTCATAAAACTGGACCTTTGATCAGGGTATCATCAAATACGAGTGTGTGAAGAAGACATACCGAAAACCACCTTTTGAACACACAAGGACCACTACGAATTTTTGCTTTCTTCAACAAAAGATAGAATATCTTGGGCATATCATATCAGAGGAAGGTATGGTAGTGGACCCCTCTAAAATTAGAGTAATGCAGAACTGGCCAACCTCGAGGAACATAAAATTGCTACCTGGCTTTCTCGGTTTAATAAGCTACTACTGTAAGTTTGTAAAAAATGATGGAAAGATTAGTGTGTTGAATATCGGATTTTGATGATGAAGTCAATTGTCATTTGTTATCTAATCCATATATTGAGATAAGTGTGCAGGATTAACTACGATGAAAGAAAGACATATAATAGGAGTTGCACTGGAGTCAAGACTATGATCACGTTGGGAGTTCGAGAGTTCTACGGAAGTCCGGACGGTCGTTGGAGGTTCTACGGGAACAAATCCGAGAAGTCCAGGAGCTTGCCAAAGAAGCTCATCGGAACTCACCAAGTGGATCGTCGCAAGTCCAGGAGTTGGTCGGAAGTTCGCCAGAGCATCGCCGAAGGTTCGTCGGATGTTCGCCGGAAGAAGCGATTGACGCACCGGAGTAAGTTGCAGTAAATGTCTTAAGAAATATCATAGTTAGCATGTAGATTAAGTTAGGAATGGGAGGTGATCTCATTAACTTAATCTGGGGGCAATTGGACCCTCGATAGACCCAATTTGGGCCGAATGGATCAACCCATTCGGACCAGAATTCCTACTAGGCAGTGGCACCATCATGGTCGGTGGTGGCACTGCCCAAGAGATAGTCTCCCAGGAAAGCTAGGTGGTGCAACCGCCTAGGTTAGGCGGTGGCACCGCTTAGGCTTAGTCTCCGAGCGAGACTGGGCGGTGCAACCGCCCTAATCAGGTAGTGGCACCGCTTGGCTCAGTCTTCGAGCGAGACTGGGTGGTGCAACCGCCCCTGTCAGGCGGTGGCACCGCCCAGAGGCTCAGTCTCTGAGCTTCCAGGCGGTTGTACTGCCCCAGTCAGGAGGTAGTATCGCCAGGACCCCAGAAATCTGGGAAAAGACACTTTTGAGCTCTAAATTCAAACTAGTTTGGGGCCTATATAAATCCCACCCTTTCCTGGATGAAAGGGAAACCAAAGGCACCGAAAATCCAATCTTACTCTGTGATTTTTAGAGCTCAAAAATGTTGTAAAGGCTAGAAGTTCTCCTTCCTCTTTTCTTCCAAGTTTTGATCTTTCAAGAGAGGAGAGAAAAGTTTGTAAGGGTTGTCTCCTAAGCCCGTCAAAAGGAGTGAAAATGTAAAAGGGTGGTTGGCCTTCACCTATTGAAGGAAGGCCTCTAGTGGACATCGGTGACCTCGTCGATGGAGGAAGCCAAAAATGGATGTAGGTCACGATTGACCGAACCACTCTAAATCTCGGTTTGCATTTACTTTAAGCATATTATCTTTACTACAAACCTCCTCAGTAGCTTACTGCCTTTTGCTCATTTATGAACGTGTTTCATAGTTAAGTATTTTTTGAATCGGCATTAAGACGGAAATCGATTTTATCGTACGAACATCATATTTTAGTTTACGCTTACATTCTTATTTCCATCATAACTGCAAACTGCCTTTATATCTTTGCTTTAACTACATCTTGCTTGATCATAAGTTAAAGTGATTTACGAATCAGCTTTCATATCGAAATCGCTTTTATCATACGAATGTCGTATTCCAGTTTGCTATTACATTCTATTGTCTATCTTAAATTACAAACTACCTCTATATATTTGCTTTAACTGCATCTCGCTTGATCACAAGTTAAAGTGATTTACGAATCGGCTTTCTTACCAAAATCGCTTTTATCGTACGAATGCAGTTTTAATCGTCGACAGTTTTTTGCTGCACTAATTCACCCCCCCCCCCCCCCTCTTTGTGCTCTTGATCCTAACAATTGGTATGAGAGCGGAGTTAACTCTCAAACGGAGTAAAACCCAAGAGAGATGGCATACATCAGAACCCAAGAGGGCCACTCTATTACACGTCCATGTTAGAACCCTTGCAGATTCTAAACTTGGGGTTGATCTCTTTAGGAGATCGGCTTCCTTGGAACTCTATAGGGGTTCCTCCCTCCAAGTTGCTGCTCAAAGGCTGCAGAAAAGATTCATCTATTGCTTAAGAAAAGAGAAGGAATACATGGCTATTTATAGGGCTTCTAAACCCTAACTCCTAATAGGACTCCTACTTAAGACTCTTACTTCTAACCAACTCCTAATAGGACTCCTACTCAAGACTCCTATTCTCTTACAACTTCTAATTCTTCTCTAAGAAAAAACCTCCTACATGAATGCCCCTCTCAATTAGGACCGTCCTAGCTAGAGTCCTAATAGAATGTCCCTCTCAATTAGGACTCTCCTAGCTAGAGTCCTAGCAGTTTTACATGAATGTCCCTTTCAATTAGGACTCTCCAAGCTAGAGTCCTAATAGACCCGCCCCGCCCTCTTCAAATCAGCCTTGTCCTCGAGGCTGATGATTCATGAATTCTGGGAATTTGATCTTTAAGTCATCATAGTTCTCCCAAGTGGCATCTTCTATTAGTAGGTTTGCCCACTGTATTAGCACTTCATTAGTGAGTTGTTATCGTCGAGTCATGATCCGTCGATCAATAATGGCACTTGGCTTGGTCTGGAGTTCTCTTTCGGTAGTCATATTTGGTGGGTGGCTTTGGGCTGTCTCCAAGCACCTATTTAAAACTTTCGTTTGGCTGTTGGTTTATGGGTGATATGTCATACTCCTTTTCAATTTAGTACCCTACATATGGAATAACTTTGTCCAAAATCTGCTCTTGAAGATGCAAGTAGAATTTGTCACAAGCATAATGCATCCCTTATAGCATAATTCATTTGAGTCCCGATTGTAATGAGCCACGAAGCTTGGTGCTTCCTCTATTTTTTTTTGTATCTTACTGGTCTCCGAATCTTCCTGCCATTCCATCTTAATATCCTCAAGGAAGTCACTGGTTGGAAGTAAAACGACCGAAAATTCAGCTTGCTCAGGTAGCTACGAAAGCGCATCTGCAAGAATATTCTCTTTCTACCTTTTGTAAGTTATTTCATAATCAAATCCAAGAAGTTTTGTTACCCATTTTTGCTGCTCGGGGGAAGATATCTTCTGCTCCAAGAGATATTTTAGGCTTTTATGGTCGGTCTTGATTTGAAAGTATCGCCTGATCAAGTACGATCTCCACCTCGTTGCTGCGTGCACAATGGCGAGCATCTCCTTATCATATGTTAACATGTTTTGATAGAGGGGAGACAATGTCTTGCTAATGTATGTGAGTGGTCGACCATCTTGCATGAGAACATCTCCCATTCTATCTCCAGATGCATCGGCCTTAATGATGAAGGGTCGGTTGAAATCTGGTAGCGCTAGCACCGGCGTCGTCGTTATGGCTGCCTTAAGTTTGTCGAAGGCAGTGGAGGCTCTATCCGACCATTGGAAGACATCTTTTTCCAGTAAGGAAGTAAGTGGTGCACTGATCTTTCCATAGTTTTTCACGAACTTACGGTAGTAGCCTATTAAACCCAAAAAGCCATGTAGTAATTTTATGTTTCTCGGGGTAGGCCAGTTTTGCATTGCTTCAATTTTGAAGGGGTCCACCATCACACCTTCCTCTGATATGATATGCCCAAGATATTTCACCTTTTTTTGAAGAAAGTAAAAATTCGTAGTGGTCGTTGTGTGTTCGAAAGACGGTTTTCGGTATGACTTCTTCATACACTCGTATTTGATAATACCCGGATCGAAGGTCCAGCTTTGTGAAGATTTGTGCTCCCTTTCATCTAGCAATTCATCTGCTATTGGAATAAGGTATTTGTTCTTGATGGTTATGCAATTGAGAGCTCGGTAATCAACACATATTCGCCATGTTTCGTCCTTTTTGTGTACAAGTAGCACCGGTGAAAAGTAAAGGTTGCAACTTGGCCGAATAACTCCTGTTTCAAGCATCTCTTTTAAAATCCTTTCTATTTTATCATTCTAGAGATGTGGATACTAATATGGCTGAGCATTTGCTGGAGATTTGCCTGGAAGAATCGTTATACAATGATAATGCCGACGGGTAAGAGGTAGGTTGTGCGGTTCGTCAAATATATCTGAAAATTCAGCAAGCAAAGGAAGTAGATTTGGATCTTCAAATTTTGTTGGCTCTCCCTTAGTTTGCTGCTCAAGTTGTACCAAAAAGCCACTTCATGCTTTATGGAAAACCTTCTCCATTTGTTGTGTGCAAATCGTCGTTACGTCGCCCTCACGTTTCCCATGCAATATCACCTGTTTCTCCTTACTATAAAATTTAATAATTAGTTGCATAAAATTCCAAGAAATATCACCTAATGTCATCAACCATTTAATTCTGAGTATGGCCTCATGATCATCAAGAGGGATGAGGAAGAAATATGCAATTATCTCTTGGTCCTGCAGCAATAGTTTCACCTGCGGGCACCTATGATCACACTTCAAAATTCGTCCGTTGGCGACCTTAACGATAAACCTGCTACAATTCTCAATAGGTAAGTTCATATGGATAGCAACCTTACTGTTTAGGAAGTTATTAGTGCTGCCCGTGTCGATGAGAACAGTGATCGGTTGTTGTTTGAGAAGGCCTTCAACTTTCATCGTTTGCGGGTTTGAGTAGCCAGCTTGTGTATGTACCGTAACTTCAGTCGGTTGTGGCTCTTCTTCTGCATCTTCTTCTTCATGTTCAAGTCTCTCTTTTGGATATTCAATGACCTCTTCTTCTATCGGTTCAATCATAAGAAGTTCCCCTTTACTACAGCGATGCTCACGGCTCCATGGCTCATCACAATGCCAACATAACCCCTTCGCATATCACTCCCGAAGCTCTTCTCTTGTTAACCTCTTTGGTGTAGGGACTTGGTCGACAGTAGAGGGGGCTAAGGGCTTCAATATTACTGGTTGAGGAGCGACCCTAGTCCTCCGAGCTTCATGGTTCAATTGCTCCTCTTGATGTCGTGTGAAAGTGATGGCTGCCATAAGCATATACGGTTGTCGCGCT